>NW_027197394.1:0-62384 GCF_038502225.1 Cherax quadricarinatus
CTATAATACTCTAAGACACTGTACCATTTGGTACTTTACAGTTACGAAATGTACTCAAAAGTACTAGAGTAATAAAAGTGTGTGTGCTCGGTTAGCCTCGACTTAGAATGTGACTGATAAAACAAGTCCTTAGATAATGGACTTATCTAAGGACTTGTGTATGCAATAATTTCGCAAAAATAATTCTGAACCTAACGAAAAAATATATTTCATTGTGTTTGTTTATTATTAAATCAATGTAAACCTATTTAAAATATATTTAGTTGGATTAGGCTAAATCAAATTGCGATAATAAGTTAAGGTAAATTTTCTATGGTTCTTTTGGTACAAAATTATAAATTTTTACATTAACATAAAAGCAAAAATATACATTTAAACGTACAAGAGAAAATTTTAGACGGGACCTAATGTTAAATGAGTTCTTCCTACTTGACCAGTTTTACCTATAGGGCAGCATACATACATATACATATTTTTTTATTTTTATTATCACACTGGCCGATTCCCACCAAGGCAGGGTGGCCCGAAAAAGAAAAACTTTCACCATCATTCACTCCATCACTGTCTTGCCAGAAGGGTGCTTTACACTACAGTTTTTAAACTGCAACATTAACACCCCTCCTTCATGTGTGTGTGTGTGTATATATATATATATGTCGTGCCGAATAGGCAGAACTTGCGATCTTGGCTTAAATAGCAACGCTCATCTTGCCATATAGGACAAGTGAAAATTTGTGTATGCAATAATTTCGCCAAAATCATTCCGAACCTAACGAAAAAAGTATATTTCACTGGGTTTGTTTAGTATTAAATTATTGTAAACAAATAAAAAATATATTTAGTTGGGTTAGGCTAAAATAAATTGTTCTTGTTATAATAAGGTTAGGTAAGTTTTCTAAGATTCTTTTGGTGCAAAATTAAAAATTTTTACATCAACATTAATGAAAAAAATATATCTTTAAACGTGTAAGAGAAAATTTTAGAAAGGACTTAATTTTAAATGAGTTCTTGCTAATTGACCAGTTTTACATATTCGGCACGACATATATATATATATATATATATATATATATATATATATATATATATATATATATATATATATATATATATATATATATGCAATAAGATCACAGTAAACAGGTGATTTCAAAATATGCAAAACAACCACTCTGAAAGAATAGAGAAATTCCAAGCGCTTTCGTGACTAATCACATTATCAATATATATATATATATATATATATATACATGCATGCATACTACAAAATACGTCCGTGCAACTGGTATATCCTAATATCACCCACAAAAGAAAAGTTTAGCGTGATCACGGAATATGATTGTAAACACAGATCATATTATATGAGCTAGCTGTGGACCAGCAATCATGAACGACACTTGCTGTGCACCACACTTGCTGTGCACTACACTTGCTGTGCACTACACTTGCTGTGCACCACACTTGTTGTGCGCAACGTGTAAAGTGGCGTGCCGTGGACTATATACAGAAAAATTCATCAATAGCCTGATCGTGATCCCATATTATAAGAGCTCGGCCGCTACCTTAAGCTGTTTTTTACCCAGAAGTTAGTAGCTACTGAAATATTGCACTTCAAAAAAATACCCAGTTCTCGTTTTAATATGTAAAACCAACATTTAGCATATTTTGTGCTGATTCGGGTAATATAAAACTACATAGTTTTTCTGTTTTAAAGACAATTATTTCTCAGATTTTATCTTTTTTTTTTCAATTTATTAAAACCACTTGTGTAATTTAGCATCTCGGGTATATACTAAGCCAAAAAAAAAGACCTAAAAGAATACGAACTTATGGGAAGAGAATATCCGAGACACGAAAGACAGCCAGAAATCTGACAAATATCAAATGGCAAACTGTATCAAGCTATTATAAAGCAATCAATCCTCGTATACAAATGTAACGTGACTCTGGATTGTAAAAACCTTGTGAAAGCATTATATGAACGTTGGTATTTTACTGTCGTCATTTCTGAACCGTCTAAGTGGTTCCATTATTTTTTTCTCCATGATTAAAAGTATTGTGTTTATATATTATTCACTATTTCTGTAAAGGTGTATTACAATTGCTTCAATTTTTAACAGGTAAATTCGAACTAATATTTATGGAATCTATATGGAGTTTATACGTAGAGGAGTGTAGGCTTTGATGGGGAAAAAAAGCAACATTTTAGTATGCTTCCCAGTAATCTAGAGTGATTCTCAGTATTCTTCAGTGATCCTCAATATTCTTCAGTGATTCTCAGTATTTTTCAGCGATTCTCAGTATTCTTCAGTGATCCTCAGTATTCTTCAGTGATTCTCAGTATTCTTCAGTGATCCTCAGTATTCTTCAGTGATTCTCAGTATTCTTCAGTGATCCTCAGTATTCTTCAGTGATTCTCAGTATTCTTCAGTGATCCTCAGTATTCTTCAGTGATTCTCAGTATTCTTCAGTGATCCTCAGTATTCTTCAGTGATTCTCAGTATTCTTCAGCGATTCTCAGTATTCTTCAGTGATTCTCAGTATTCTTCAGCGATTCTCAGTATTCTTCAGTGATTCTCAGTATTCTTCAGCGATTCTCAGTATTCTTCAGTGATTCTCAGTATTCTTCAGCGATTCTCAGTATTCTTCAGTGATTCTCAGTATTCTTCAGTGATTCTCAGTATTCTTCAGTGATTCTCAGTATTCTTCAGTGATTCTCAGTATTCTTCAGTGATTCTTAGTATTCTTGAGTGATCCTCAGTATTCTTGATTGATCCTCAGTATTCCTGAGTGATTCTTAGTGTTCTTGAGTGATCCTCAGTATTCCTGAGTGATTCTTAGTATTCTTGAGTGATTGTTAGCATTCTTGAGTGATTCTCGGTATTCTTGAGTGATTCTCAATATTGAGTGATTCTCAATATTGAGTGATTCTCAGTATTCTTGAGTGATTCTCAGTATTCTTGAGTGATTCTCAGTATTCTTGAGTGATTCTCAGTATTCTTGAGTCATTCTCAGTATTCTTGAGTCATTCTCAGTATTCTTGAGTCATTCTCAGTATTCTTGAGTCATTCTCAGTATTCTTGAGTCATTCTCAGTATTCTTGAGTCATTCTCAGTATTCTTGAGTCATTCTCAGTATTCTTGAGTCATTCTCAGTATTCTTGAGTCATTCTCAGTATTCTTGAGTCATTCTCAGTATTCTTGAGTGATTCTCAGTATTGAGTGATTCTCAGTATTGAGTGATTCTCAGTATTCTTGAGTGATTCTCAGTATTCTTGAGTGATTCTCAGTATTCTTTAGTGATTCTCAGAATTGTGTGATTCTCAGTATTGAGTGATTCTCAGTATTGAGTGATTCTCAGTATTGAGTGATTCTCAGTATTCTTGAGTGATTCTCAGTATTCTTGAGTGATTCTCAGTATTGAGTGATTCTCAGTATTCTTGAGTGATTCTCAGTATTCTTGAGTGATTCTCAGTATTCTTGAGTGATTCTCAGTATTCTTGAGTGATTCTCAGTATTCTTGAGTGATTCTCAGTATTCTTGAGTGATTCTCAGTATTCTTGAGAGATTCTAAGTATTCTTGAGTAATCCTTAGTATTTTAGATTATAATCAATGGGAGCACTAAACCCGTAGAATTATAGAGCGCCTGTGTGGGGGGGAGGGGGGGAAGGTATTCAGGCTTAATTCAGGAAACTGGAGGAGAGATGCAAATTCCCTTGATCAAGAGCCCCTCACCAATGTCAAGGGGTTAGAGTGATCCTCAGTATTCTGCAGTGATCCTCAGTATTTTGAAGTGATTCTCAGTGTTATAGAGTGATCCTCAGTATAATATAAACTCAGTATTCTTGAGTAATAATCAGCATTAATAATAATACAGTGGAACCTCAAATTTCGAACATATCGCTTATCGAACTCTTCGAAAATAGAACACTTTTTGAACCAACTTTGTCCCTATTATCGAACTCGCGCCTATTTTTGAACCACCGGGTACCGGACCTGCCCGTCAGCCTGCTCTGTTTGCGTCCCCACGCAGGCGCCTTGAGCCAGTCTCGTTTTGTTGATGCTTGAGTGAACACTAACCTGCGCTCTATTTCAAACATTTTACGATTATTTCATTGTGTTTAGTGCTTGTGGGACTGTGAAATAAGCTACAATGGGCCCAAGAAACTTGCTAGTGGTACCCCTGTGGTAAAGAAAGTAAGAAACGCCATAGATGTGAAGAAGGAAATAATACAGAAGTGGAATGATGTCCAAATGTTTGTGGAGAAGTACCACCCTGAGCAAGCTGAAACAAGCCATCTTTGCAACAAGTTCAGTGACAGAACCATGTCCCATTTTAGGGAAATCTTAGAGGCACCAGAAGCAGAGGACTGTGAACAGTTATTTTGTGAGACAGAGGTCCAGTGACTCTCAAGCTGGTCCTAATTGCATTAAAAGACAGAAGGGAAGTAACCCCAGAGAGGGCTTTGATACCTGAAGTCCTCATGGAGGGGGATTCTCCTTCCAAACACTAACCCCAACTCCCTATCTTCCAGATGCCATCACCAATCTTCAATAAAGGTAAGTAAAATGTTATTTTATATGTTTATTTAAATTTATTAATACATAATTGAACACTATATTTGTTGCGTGTATGTAAAACTATAATTAATCTCTATAAAATGTATTTTGTTTTTGTGAATATTTTTGGGTTTTTGGAACGGATTAATTTTATTTCCATTATTTTTATTGGGAAATATTGCTTCGCTTTTCAGACTTTTCGAATTTAGAACTCCTTGAACGGACTGAGTTCGATATTTGAGGTTCCACTGTATCTTTATTTAGTACAAGTACATGTACAAGGTATACAGTCCTAGTTGACATCAATGACATACTACTATATTGAAAGTCGCTTGCAGCAGATGGTCAAAAACTATTTTTTTTTTTTGGTTGGGGGGGGGTAAAGTTAAAGTGTTTGTCTTAAAAGAATAAACAAGAGCCGCTAATTGTATAAAATTACATATCCCCCCAGAATTTTTTTTTTTTTAAAAGAACATTAAATTAAAAAAAAATGAACGCAAAGCAACAATATATAAAAACGTCCTAATCTGAAATTTACCCTTAAAAATCTCAAAAAATGATGGTCCATCGTCCATGTTCTTCTCTATTTTGGAAAGTCGCTCGCTGTAACTTATTGAACAAGTTATAACAGAAATGTTTCCAGTTTAAAATTCTTAGAAATTTATTAAAAATTACAATACAGGCTGTAGGTTAAGCCGTGGGCAAACTTCAAATGCGTAAGAAAGCTTCAGTCCCACTGCTATGCGTCATGCGTGCATTCAGGTGAATGTAACGTCATTATCGGAAGCCTTGAACCTCAACCTTGCATTAACTCCAGTCCCTACAGTTGTCTGTTGCATATTCGTAACTCGTTCGTGCGTGCGTGCGTGTGCGTGTGTGTGTGTGTTAGCAAGGTAACATGTATGAAGGGATACAGAGAAACCGGTTAGGCGGACTTGGGTCCCGCAGGTGGGCAGAACAGTGGCTGCACTCTGTAGGAAAGGTGGGGATATTTGCGGTTTTCAACCGTAATATCGGCGACCTCTAGCAAGACGGTGATTTAATGAATGATGGTGAAAGTGTTTGCTTCTTTTTATGCATTACATCACCTCGGTTGGAGATGGCCGGTTTGTTGACCAAAAAAAAAAAAATCGTACCTATAAGTTGATGCACTGGTACGTGCCTGGCAATTAATATACTCATGACTATGCACTAAACCCACAAGGGTCATACAGCGCTGGCGTGCCTGGTCAGCTTTTTCAAACTGTCAATGGTATCCGAGACATTCTATTCAGCTGAGGAAATGGAGGCAGTGTAGATCATTCTGCTACTGCAAATTTTAGTGAATGTAAAAAAAAAAATTGCGCTAGAAATGCAGGCATTAATTAAACTGAAATATTTTTTATATAATGGAAAAAATATGCGCACAATTCCTTATCTCCAGAATATATCTTAAAAACTACAATTGATTTTTTTTAATGAAACAGGAAACATATCATTTAGTAAAACTGTGTACATCCGCAATGTGCTGCTGCCCTATTATGATAGATACGTTAGAGGGAACAAAAGTCAACTAAGTATCCCAGATACGTTAGAGGGAACAAAAGTCAACAAAGTATCCCAGATACGTTGGAGGGAGCAAAAGCCAACTATCTCAGATACGTTGGAGGGAACAAAAGCCAACTATCTCAGATACGTTGGAGGGAACAAAAGAAAACTAAGTATCCCAGATGCGTTGGAGGGAACAAAAGCCAACTAAGTATCCCAGATACGTTGGAGGGAACAAAAGCCAACTAAGTATCTCAGATACGTTAGAGGGAACAAAAGAAAACTAAGTATCCCAGATACGTTGGAGGGAACAAAAGCCCACTATCTCAGATACGTTGGATGGAACAAAAGAAAACTAAGTATCCCAGATGCGTTGGAGGGAACAAAAGCCAACTAAGTATCCCAGATACGTTGGAGGGAACAAAAGCCAACTAAGTATCCCAGATACGTTGGAGGGAACAAAAGCCAACTAAGTATCCCAGATACGTTGGAGGGAACAAAAGCCAACTAAGTATCCCAGATACGTTGGAGGGAACAAAAGCCAGCTAAGTATCCCAGTCACATTCCAGCACACAGGATGTGTTACTTAGTGCCAAAAATCATTCATCCTGAGCCTGGAAGACTTCAGAAAGGCAATGAGGATAACGTCCAATGGGTTACATAGTGGCAAAATCAGTTGTCTTATTATAGTTCTCTTTTTGTTTGTGAGTGTTGTCACATTTGTGAAGCTGTTCAGTGTTTTTGCCTAAAACTGTGGGTTCAGGGTTTCTTAAAGTTGTGGGTTCAATGTTTCTTACAAGAAAGTGTGGGTTCAATATTGTTTCCATAAATCTGTGGGTTCAATGTTTCTTGCTTGAAGCTGATTGTTCAGTGTTACTTGATGATGTTTGTTGAACATGATTCACGAAATCGTAATGACACGGTTGCAAATAAACGATACCACGGGTGGGGTTTGAACCCGCGGTCAGAGAATCTCAAAACTCCAGACCGTCGCGACGGTTTGTTGAATGTTGTGTACCTGGTGCTATTTGTTCAATGTTGCGTGCCTGATACTGTTTGTTCACAGTTTCCTGCCTGCTGTTTGTTTAGTGTGGCTTACTTGAGAAAACACAGTCAGTGCTGGTGTCATTCAGGCCTTGAGGATCATGACATACGAGTTTGTGGTCAGAAGTGACTGGAGAACTGTCTTGCATACAAACCTGCAGTATTTGGGTTAGGCTACAGTCGTCGCTGTGGACTGTTCTGTGGTCTTTGGTTTGGACTTGGCTGTGGTCTTTGCTTTGGGTTGTGCTGTGGTCTTGACTGTAGACTTGGCTGTGGTTTTGGATGTGTTATTAGTCGTGATCTTGGTTGTGATCTTGGCTGTGGGCTTGGCTGTTGTCTTCTCTGTGGTCTTGGCTGTGAGGCTTAAAAATATTTTGAATATATTATATAGCTGTAATATATTAGTACTGTTAACAGCCCGATGTTAAGAAGACTACAAATGGTAATGATAGTAAAGATTGCAACTACATGATTTAATGATTTGTGACTCATATTGCCTTTTATACAGCAAAATTAGATACACGAACAATATGCTGCTACCAAATACTGTGTGACAGTGACTCTGTAATAATGGTATACTATCGAAACGTGTCACTTGTTTGTCGTCTTCATTCGAGCATGGAGGTGACAAATACTGTAGACGACAGAAGCAGTGGAGAGGTAAAAATGAAGCGATGAGACTGCCAGCCTTAAAGAAGTATCTTTGAGATGGTCAGTCCCTAAGTTCTGAGAAGTGTTCAGCTCTACAATCCATGGTGGTTACAGGAATGAAAGCGACCGCATGCACATTTTAATTCCGGAAAGCACTGAATGCTTGCAAATTAATACGGAACATCTGACGTGATGCATCAGTCATTATCTGGAGAAAATCCAGAGACCTAACTGCATTATGCACTTCAGTTTTGAAGTTCTAACTAAACCTAATAAGCCTTCCCTCCAAGCCTCGTAGAAAGAATGCAAATTAAATGACTTTTCCAATTTCTCCCTTGTGAAGGCTTACTCAGCCCTGTAATAACTTCAGACAGTATTACCAAGGCTGGCTCCTCCTCAGGAAAATTAATGAATAGAAAAAGAAATAATAACAGAAACACTATTATATAGAAAATATAAAATATAAAACACTTAAATATGAAATATTGATCCTACATTAAAGAAAATGAAAAATGAAAAATATAAATAACTGAATTCAACGCTAATATAAGACTTGGGTGTCTGATGTTGGTGACACTGCTTGTTGAAATCGTAGCCGTTGCTGATGATTGGGGGGGGGGGGTCGCAGGTGTTGGTTACGACCCACTGGCTAGTTCTTCACAGAATAGCCGTGAGTATTCTATCCCGATGACAGGAAAGCAGGTTCTTTACCGCTGCAATGATGAGGGGTTACGTCCTGCAATTTCATACAGGTTCACAGGTAATTAAATCCATAAAGGGGAAGTCTCAGGACGTTAGTCCATCTCCATCAGTTCTACTCGTTGATTGGCAGGTGACCCTCTCTGTCATCCAAGCTGGAAAGATAGACAGGTTACCCACTGCTTAAGAAATCACTCTCCATGGTAAGTACAATACCTAAAAGATGTGGTGATTATTACAACAGTCAACTTAGAGCAAGACTGAAAGGACGAAGTTTATTATTGGTCAAAAGTGAAGCTTTCAACCAATAAATCCACTAGTAATACAAGGCAGGCATGTACTTACAGTAGTGCTGGGAGCTGTGAGTCTAGTGATTACTGTTTGGACCGGAGCCCCACACGTCACCTTTGGGGGAAGGGGGGGAGAAGGAGGGGAAGGGATAGCGGGAGCTAGACTGACCCTACCTTAACAAGCAGCCGGCAGTCAAACTATCACTTTCGGGGTGGGGGAAAAAAGGCTGGAATAGCGGGAGCTTGACTTACCCTACCTTAACAAGTAGCCGGCAATGAAACTATTGTTACTATATACTCCCTCGCTACTCCTATCTATTGAACTTTTCCCTCACACCCTCCCAAGATAGAGATTACCTCACTGATAACCAGTGGGAACAAAAGGTAGCCGAGTTCCTCAGTCATATTCCATCACACAAGTGAGCCCGGGGCCAGGTTGGTGGCGTTGCTGTCGCAAGACTATGACTGCCTTAAAAATATCAGAGCATGTTCCCTCTGACATCAGTTCGCTCTAGTTCTTGAAGAGTACAAATTACTGCGGTTATAATTATAACCTGAATTTTTAAAGAGATGGAGTTGTAAGCCAGTGAAAGGCTTCAAACAGATGACCAAAAGCTCCAGTGTAGGGTCATCACATGACTAAGACCCGCATAGGAAAACACTTGACCTGTTTCCTGACGAATCTTACCTAACCTAACCTGAAGTGTTTTTGCAAAGTAACCTTGAGATACCGTAACAGTAACTGTGACTACGCTACCGTCACAGCCATGTTGATCCTTTCATTCGTCACAGTAAGTTCGTCCTTTCTACCACTACACTAGTTTTGACCTTTCTACCCCTTACATTTGACCATTCTACCGTCACATTGTTTCACCTGTCTACCGTCACAACGTTTAACCTTTCTAACGTTACAATGTTTGACCTTTCTACCGTCAAAATGACCTTTCTAATGTTACATTAAGTTTGATCCAAAGATTTACAGTAATTCTGACATGTCTAACGTCAGAGTAACTGTGATGTGTACCGTTACAGTTACAAATGCATGTACCATCACAATCGTCATGGTAACTAAAATACGTCTACCGTAACAATTGTCACAGTAACAAATACGTTTACCGTCATGGTAACTAAAATACACATACCGTCACGGTAACTAAAATACGTATACCGTCACGGTAACTATAATACGTATGCCGTCGCGGTAACTAAAATATTTCTACCGTCACGGTAACTAAAATACGTATACCGTCATAATCATCACAGTAACTGTAAAGTGTCTTCATTAATTTTAACCTTCACAGTAACTTTCACAAGGTGACCGCAATATTAGCTTTAATACAGTCATCTCAGTAAATATTAACAATCTATTGTTAGAATAAGTCTTATCTATCTAGTGTCACAGCTACGATAACTTTAATCGTTGTGGGAACTCTGATCAATCTATTATGACAGTCACGATGACTCTTATCGTTAGAACAACTCTGATCTATCGTCAAAGCTATGATGACTCGTATCGCTGGGGCAGTTCTGATCAATCATAACAGCTAAAACGATCTATCTATCATCACCACAACTTTCAGCGAGTGAATTTACACCTCTATTACACCTACGAACGACAACATGTAACATTACACTTGCACAAGTTCTTACTGGATTCCAAAAAAGTAATGACCATATGGCTAGTGCCTATTGTGGCTTCAGAATGATAGTACTGCCTCCCGCACAAGACACAGGAATAGTGTTTTTGCCAGACCAGCAACTATCACAGAGTTAGCCAACGGTAAACCACCCTAGCGAAGGGATCGCAATGTGTATTAAGCGAGAGGTGAATGTTTTGACCGGAGGGTAGATGGCTCTGCTTGTTGCTGTCGTCATGGGAAGT
This sequence comes from Cherax quadricarinatus, assembly GCF_038502225.1. NCBI lineage: Eukaryota > Metazoa > Arthropoda > Malacostraca > Decapoda > Parastacidae > Cherax > Cherax quadricarinatus. Next base: position 10,654 of record NW_027197394.1, read on the forward strand.
GTGCCTGATACGTGTCTATTGTATGATGACCCGTTCAATGGAGCCGTTGGCATTTTGGCGGAGGCGCGGCCAGATGGCAACTGCATTACGGACGGCACGAAGCAAGAAGGCAACTGCAGTATGGAAGGCATCCAGCAAGAAGGCAACTGCAGTATGGAAGGCATCCAGCAAGAAGGCAACTGCAGTATGGAAGGCATCCAGCAAGAAGGCAACTGCAGTATGGAAGGCATCCAGCAAGAAGGCAACTGCAATATGTAAGGTATCCAGCAAGAAGGCAATTGCAGTATGGAAGGCATCCAGCAAAAGGCAACTGCAGTATGGAAGGCATCCAGCAAGAAGGCAACTGCACTATGGAAGGCATCCAGCAAGAAGGTAACTGCAGTATGGAAGGCATCCAGCAAGAAGGCAACTGCAGTATGTAAGGTATCCAGCAAGAAGGCAATTGCAGTATAGAAGGCATCCAGCAAAAGGCAACTGCAGTATAGAAGGCATCCAGCAAGAAGGCAACTGCAGTATGGAAGGCATCCAGCAAGAAGGCATCTGCAGCATGGAAAACACGAAGCCAAAAAAAAAAAAAAAAGTTGAACGGAAAGCGTGAGACACAAAAAAACAACGGCAATATGAAACACTTCATAATTACTACGTTTCTCTCATGGGAAAAATGTGATACTAAAGTACGAGTTACTGCTTGAATGTTACTCTGCGACATTTTGCTCTCACCTCATCCACCGATTGTCCGTGGAAATGCTATGCAAGTTTCATTACACCTGCTGTCTCTGTTCACCTAGTAGTAAGTAGGAATCATCGCTTATCTCTATAACCAACAATTTCAACCAGAACAATGGCTTCTATAACATAGCTGAACCACTCGCCAAGAAACTTCTTCATCGCTATCCCACATAAGAACATAGAACACTGCAGAAGGTCTACAACTTGTCCAATACCCCTGCCAAGCTACCCAAGACTCTATAACCCCACCCGGTAGATCAGATGCAGCATTCTCCACCTGACCTCAACATTCTGAACATGACTATAAATACTCTCGTACCTTCCAACCCCAGGTAGATCCGTGTGTGACTTGAAAAAGCCCACTGTGTGGGTGAAACGTTGTCAATAAAGGATCACATTATACTGCATTTGTGTTTATATTTCCAGTAAGTAGGTACCTGAAAGTTAGTCGACTGGTGTGGGTCGCATCCTGGGGGACAAGATTGGAGGAACCAGAATGGAAATAAGATACAGTCCTCGATGACGTACTGAATTCCTTAGGTCATCCTGGGCGGTTAACCATCCAGGTTAAAAACTCCAACGAATCTTATCTTAATCGGTGAAGATAAGATGCAATAAAAGACGATTTCTTTTTCCTCAGCTGCTAGTACTGTAGTCGGCTGCCCTGTCATCCGAGCCCAGTGGAGGCATCACAAAGATAAACGATAAATCAAACACCGCAGTAGGCCTACCGCGGTATTAGGATATATTTTAAGTAAACGTTTTCACACGAATGGATTCTTCGGGCCTGAAAAAAACCATTCGTGGCGAAAAGTTCCGTAAATAAAATATCCTAACACCGAACAAGTGCTCGATTTCACAATTGTCTGTATTTTATATCATCTCTTACCAACTAGGCTTACTGCAATGTACATACAAAACCCGGAGAAATCACACAGATATGGTGCACAATGAACTAGCAGCCGAAGCAGCTAGTTTGTGCAAGATCATATGGATACACAAAAGGCCTAGGTACTAGGCCCTAAAAGGGGTTTACAGGAGTATATTTGGATTTATATCTACAGTTCACTTATCTGTTACATTACAGTGGTTCCCAAACTGGGGGTAAATTACCCCCTGGGGATAATTTAACCATTTTTGGTGGGTAATGGAGGGGTGACAGAAAAAAAGTTATGAATTCTGAAAATCAAGAAAACAATGCGGTACCCGGTATGAGGATTATTGTTAACTTTGTCTTAGTATATAAAGTTGTAAAGTAAACCTATTATAAGTAATAAAGTTAAACCAAATAAGAATAAACATCAAAAACTAATATACAGTATTAGAAAAGAAGAAATATATAGCTAAGTGTGTGTAAACCCAAAAGTATTTTGACAAGTATGCTTCAGGACAAAAGTCACTCAGTAACCCAGATCGACCTGTCCAGTATGCGTCACTCACTTCCTGAGGCTGCCTCTATTTCACACTGTCAGTTTATCTGTGAGCATCAGCCGAGGTAGACATGAGCTGGTATGTATGTGTACTGCCCTGTGCAGTATATAGTTAGTATTTACCCACTGTTACTGTAAATTTGTAGCTATTATTAATTTTATATATAATGTATGTGTGGTTCTTACGTTTTCAATGGTTTTGCTAGGATTAGCAGAGTATGCGAGGCTGTATACGTTCACGTTTAGCCATATATCCCCTCAAGGAAGGTTCCTTGATGTTGGTGAGGGGCTCTTGATTTAGGGAATTGGATCTGTGCTCCAGTTCCCCGAATTAAGCCTAAATGCCTTCCACAACCCCCCCCCCCAGGCGCTGTATAATCCTCCGGGTTTAGCGCTTCCCCCTTGATTATAATAATAATAATTAGCCATATATATCAATAATAACATTTTGTGAAAGGGGTAACATGCTTTATGTGGCATGTTAAATTGGGTAACAAACTGAAAAAGTTTGGGAACCACTGTGTTACAAACAAATTTAGGAAATTTACTTAATATGTCTGGTATTTTATTTTCATTAATTAATAAGATATCTTGTACATGTGTGGTAGGTAGTAACGACAAGATAAAGAATTAAACACACGAGCAACATCTGGTCATCTTTACTGCAGACGTTCCGCCATCCAGTGGCTTTATCAATATAAACTCAGGGACATAATTGGAACACAATAGAACTATATACAAAGATATCTTGACATATCACATAGGTTATCATACTATCTCTATATTCAAGAAAAGGTTCATTGGGAACTAAAAGCAGCAATAACTCTAGCCAACCCATCCTTCATCAGGAATAACAAGCTGCCGGACGTGACTCTTCAGTCTATCTTCACCGACTTCCTCACTAGAGAAACATTCTCACCACACAGACCGACCGGTAAGCTAGCGGTCGTCCTGCTTTAGGTCGTCCTAGGGTCAAAGGTTCCTGATGGACGCATCAACAAATATTAAGAAGTCATAGTACGAGATTTCTCCACGACGAATCAGCTAAACAGTTAAAAACAGCAGCAGCAACATCTGCTTGAGTCACAGCTGCAACAACCACACACGACAATCAAAAAATCTCACAAAGAATCGCGCGTTTACGTAAGAAAACAAATGCAGATTTTATGCCAATAATTGCAGCCCCGTTGGCTTACTGTTTGCTGTAGAATACTGAAGTGGAAAATGTATCTTTAAGAAGAGAGGTACTCAGATGAGGGAGAGAGAATGAATGTACAACGTCAGTAGGGTAGGCCAAGGTGAACTACTCTTGTGCCACCTGGCGGCCTGTGATAAATATTAAGGGTGAGAAAGAAGCCGACAGTGAAGGACGGGATGAGGAAAAAGAGGAAAAGGGCGATTAAAATGGGTAAAATAAGTAAGATTACATGAAATAAGACAAATAATAGAGGTAATTTAATAAGGATGATTAAACTCATCTCTACCTTCCACACCCCTCAAGGAAGGTTCCTTGATGTTGGTGAGGGGCTCTTGATTTAGGGAATTGGATCTGTGCTCCAGTTCCCCGAATTAAGCCTGAATGCCTTCCACATCCCCCCCCCAGGCGCTGTATAATCCTCCGGGTTTAGCGCTTCCCCCTTGATTATAATAATAATAATCTACCTTCCACTTGTCTACGTAAATGAAGCTAAATATTATCAATAATTATTATATATTTATATTATCATTGTTTATATTATTAATATTGTTAATTATTATTATAATGACATCACATCAGTATAGTATAAAAATGATGATAGAGAAATTAAACAGCATTTGAAACAAGTAAAATTAATTCAGTATAAAATATAATCTAATTATTTTTTTTAAATTAGGATTTACTATTTTATAATAAATAATATATGTTTTTTTTAAATTAAAAACGTACCTATTAAAAGTGCTGTGTGAATAATACAATATAATATATATATATATATATATATATATATATATATATATATATATATATATATATATATATATAATATATATATATATAATATATATATATATATATATATATATATATAATATATATATATATATAATATATATATATATATATATATATATATATATATATATATATATATATATATATATATATATAATATATATATATATATGTATATATATATATATATATATGTATATATGTATATGTATATATATATATATATATATATGTATATGTATATATATATATATATATATGTATATATATATATATATATATATAAGAAGAAGAAGAAGAAGAAGAACATAAGAACATAAGAACGAAGGAACACTGCAGAAGGCCTACTGGCCCACGCGAGGCAGGTCCAAGTCTCCTACCGGCTTAAGCCAATGCACCCAACCTAGTCAGGTCAGGTCACATTGACTTAAGGGAGGAACACGGCAACCGACCTGTTAGCACAAGCTATCAGGTCTAACTCACACCCACCCACATCTACTCATGTATTTATCCAACCTATTTTTAAAGCTACACAACGTTCTGGCCTCTATAACGGTACTTGGGAGTTTGTTCCACTCATCCACAACTCTATTACCAAACCAGTACTTTCCTATATCCTTCCTGAATCTGAATTTTTCCAACTTAAAACCATTGCTGCGAGTCCTGTCTAGGCTAGATATTTTCAGCACACTATTTACATCCCCTTTATTTATTCCTGTCTTCCATTTATACACCTCAATCATATCCCCCCTAATTCTACGTCTTTCTAGAGAGTGCAGTTTCAGGGCCCTTAGTCTATCCTCATAGGGAAGGTTTCTGATACATGGGATCATCTTTGTCATCCTCCTTTGTACATTTTCCAGAGAATTTATATCCATTCTGTAATACGGTGACCAAAACTGTGCAGCATAATCTAAATGAGGCCTAACCAAGGATGTATAGAGTTGAAGAACAACCTGAGGACTCCTATTATTTATGCTTCTTGATATGAAGCCAAGGATTCTATTAGCTTTATTGCGAACACTTATGCACTGTTGTCTTGGTTTCAGATTACTGCTAACCAGAACTCCTAAATCTTTTTCGCAATCCGTAATATTAAGATCTACATTATTTAGTTTATATGTGGCATGGTTATTGTCCTGTCCAACATTTAGAACTTTGCATTTGTCTATATTAAACTGCATCTGCCACTTCTCCGACCACTGCATCAGTCTATTCAAATCTTCCTGGAGTGCTCGAATGTCCTCGTCAGAATGAATTCGACGGCCTATTTTGGTGTCATCGGCAAACTTGCCGATGTCGCTCTTTATGCCCTCATCTATGTCGTTTATGTAGATTGTGAACAGCAGGGGGCCCAACACTGACCCCTGTGGAACACCGCTCGTGACGCTTCCCCACTCTGATTTCTCCCCATTTATGCAAACTCTCTGCTGCCTATTTGTCAACCATGCCTCTATCCAGGAAAAAATTTCTCCTCCTATTCCATGTGCTTTAATTTTCCTCAATAGTCTCTGATGTGGGACCCTGTCAAAAGCCTTACTGAAGTCCATATACACAATATCATATTCATTACCATGATCTACCTCCTCAAATACCTTAGTGAAAAAAGTTAATAAATTCGTAAGGCAGGAACGCCCCTTTGTAAAACCATGCTGAGATTCGTTGATTAATTTATGCTTTTCAAGGTGGCTACGAACTGCCTCGGCAATTATTGATTCCATAAATTTTCCCACTATGGAGGTTAGGCTTATTGGTCTATAGTTCGAAGCTAAGGACCTGTCACCTGTTTTGAAAATAGGTATCACATTTGCCATTTTCCACTTATCTGGCACCATGCCAGTTTGTAGTGATATGTTGAAAAGATTAGCCAAAGGTGTGCTAAGCTCCTCTTTACATTCCTTTAGAACCCTTGCATACAGTTCATCAGGGCCTGGGGATTTGTTAGGTTTCAATTTATCTATTTGCCTAAGGACCATGTCACTTGTGACCCTAATAGTGCACAGTTTATTATCGTCCTGTTCTACATAATTTATCATTACTGGTATATCGCTGGTATCCTCCTGTGTAAAAACTGAGAGGAAGTATGTGTTAAAAATTCTACACATTTCCTTATCACTGTCAGTGAGCTGACCCGAGGAACTTTTGAGTGGGCCTATCTTGTCCCTGATCTTACTTCTGTATACCTGAAAGAATCCTTTTGGGTTAGTCTTCGATTCTCTTGCAACTTTAACCTCATAATCTCTTTTCGCTTTTCTAATTCCCTTTTTTATTTCTCTCTTTAACTGAATATATCGATTTCTTAATTGGCCCTCTCCTCTTTTGATTTGCCTATATATGCCTCTCTTTTGACCAATCAGATATTTTAATCTATTGTTCATCCATTTAGGATCATTTTTGTTTGATCTGATTTCCCTATTTGGAACATAATTTGACTGAGCAGCTAGAACTATGCCCTGGAAAGCATCATATCGGCAACCATCACCACCTACCTGACCCTTAGTCAGGTCATTCCAGTTCAGCCCACCTAAGTAATTTTTCAGTCCTATGAAATCAGCCAAGCGAAAGTCAGGGACGGAGACTTGATTGCCATTATTAGGGGAATTCCATAATATATTAAAACTGAGTGATTTGTGATCACTCTCCCCAAGCTCATCATTAACCTCAAGATTATTAATTAGTGTTTCCCTACTGGCAAGAACCAAGTCAAGGAGGTTATTTCCCCTAGTTGGCTCTGTCACAAACTGTTTTAAAAAACAATCCTGGATCGTATCAAGAAAGTCACCCGACTCTAAATTTCCTGTCAAATTGCTCCAGTCAATCTGTCTATAGTTGAAATCTCCCATTAGCACAACATTTTCGTATGTAGATGCCTTACGAATTTCGTCCCATAGAAGTTTACTGCACTCCCTATCAAGATTTGGGGCCCTGTAAATCACACCCAAAATTAGTTTTTCTCGGCCCTCGAGAAGCTGTAACCAAACAGATTCAGTGGCTGACGCTTCTAATTTAATATCTTGTCTTACACAACAATTTAAATTGTCTCTGACATACATCGCTACTCCACCACCTTTCCTGTTGACCCTGTCAGTGTGGAATAATTTATAGCCTTGTATGTGACATTCAGAGGGCATCTCTCTATCTTTCAGATTGAGCCAGGTCTCTGTTATAGCAATAATATCTATGTTTCCTGCACTTGCAATTAATCTTAGCTCATCTATCTTATTTCTAACACTCCTGCTATTAGTATAGTAAACCTTAAGGGAGCTAGTCCCTTGCTGCCCTCTGCTGCCCCCCTTTGTTAGCTGACCTGTTCTATTGTCTTTATTTATAACTTCATGCTGAATGCCTTTTATACATTTACTGTTTCCAACCCTAGTGTTGCAACCTGCTTGTTTCCCACACACACCCATACCTCTATCTTCCATCAGTTTAAAATCATAGGCATTTCACCAATGGCCTTCTCAATCGAGTCTGCAAGTGCTACCACCCCTGCCCCAGAGAGATGTACCCCATCCCTTGCATACATATCATGTTTGCCATAAAAGTTGTTCCAGTTGTCAATGAATGGGATTGCAAGTTCCTTGCAGTATCTGTCTAGCCAGCAATTTACACCAATTGCCCTAGACAACCATTCATTTCCTACTCCCCTTCTAGGCAAGATGCTACATATGATTGGGATCCCTCCCTTAGACTTAATGAAATCTATAGCTGACCTGTACTTATCTAGCAGCTCTTCTCTCCTACCCTTCCCAATATCATTTCCACCAGCACTGAGACAGATAATGGGCTTGTTCCCATTACCTGACATGATATTATCCAGCCTGTTGACAATGTCCCCAACACCAGCTCCAGGGAAGCACACTCTATCTCTCATCTTCTTATTCCTATTACAAAAAGCACGGTCAATATATCTTACCTGAGAGTCCCCAACCACAAGAATGCGCTTACCTTCATTAGCAGGGGCAGTAGTACCCTTACCTTCACTGGCCACTGAAGTACATTCATCCTGGAGAACAGAGAAGCGATTTCCTACCTTCAGATCTTCACTCTTAACTTTCCTTACTCTGATGCGCCTCCCATTACTGTGAACAACTCGCCACTTGCAGCAGGTGCTGGGCTGCACCTCACTGCTGGTAGCTGTTGCTACCTCCCCAACTACAGCCTCCTCACAGCGAGAGACAGACTGCACCTCACTGCTAGAAGTCTCATTCCCCACAACTCCAGCCACCTCACACTCTCTCCCAGACCCATTGAGGTGGACCTTCAGTCTCCTAATCTCCTCCTGGAGAAGCAAGACCTCCTCCTTCAACTCTCCAACCTCAGTTTTTAAAACACTGCAGAAGCAAGCCATGCTTTGTAACCGTCCACGCTAATCCCCAAAGCAGCTCAGGGTCTGTGACCTCACGTGACGACTGACCACATATATATATATATATATATATATATATATATAATATATATAATATATATATATATATAATATATATAATATATATATATAATATATATATAATATATATAATATATATATATATATATATATATATATATATATATATATAATTTGTGTGTGGTGACTGAGGAATGCCTCTCCCGATCTTCTTCAAACCTATAACGCTCTTGTACATTATTTAGAGGAAGTCTCTCCGGGATAGACTTCTTGAGTGTTGAGCTAAAACTCCTGGTCCTTTTTCAGCTGTTATTATTGATACATGGATGGGAAGCGCTAAACCTGTAGGTGTCAGAGCACTTAGAAGAATAGAAAGCATTTAGGTTTGATCCAGAGAAAGATAAGGTAGATCCAGTTCATAGTGTTATACTCCAGCCCCTGGACCTCTTTAGAGGGTTGAGCTATGGTTCCTAGACCTCGCAAGAGAGTTTAACTCCTCTGCCCCTGGAAGACTTGGAAGTTCAACCCCAATTTATATTGCATGGGTTGAGGAGGAAGAGGCTGGGGTTATGGGGTGCGGGGATACCTTATGGGGCGAGGGGATACGTTACGGGGTGCGGGGATACCTGGATACCTTATGGGGTGAGGGGATACCTTATGGGGTGAGGGGATACCTTATGGGGTGCAGGGATACCTTACGGGGTGCAGGGATACCTTACGGGGTGCGGGGATACCTTACGGGGTGCGGGGATACCTTACGGGGTGCAGGGATACCTTACGGGGTGCAGGGATACCTTACGGGGTGCAGGGATACCTTACGGGGTGCAGGGATACCTTACGGGGTGCAGGGATACCTTACGGGGTGCGGGGATACCTTACGGGGTGCGGGGATACCTTACGGGGTGCAGGGATACCTTACGGGGTGCAGGGATACCTTACGGGGTGCAGGGATACCTTACGGGGTGCAGGGATACCTTACGGGGTGCAGGGATACCTTACGGGGTGCAGGGATACCTTACGGGGTGCAGGGATACCTTACGGGGTGCAGGGATACCTTACGGGGTGCGGGGATACCTTACTTGAATCAGGCAACGACCGACATGTTTCTAGTTGTCAGTTCATTCACAAGGGGAGGGATGAACTTAATTTGAGTCAGTACATCCCCTGATGACTGAGGGGCACTCGCATTAGTTTCAAGGGACGGTAGCTTCACTACCTTAGATAAAGAGCCTTTCACTGTCATCAAGGTAAATCCCCTTGATGGTTAACCTTGCAAAAACAACTTATCAGGCGTTAGCTGGAACATTTATTAACAGAACTTGGCATTCTGTCAACGTTCGTACTCATGACTTGGCACAATGTGTACCTGAGTACGAAATGACAGTTAATGAGCCAGTCTTTGTTTTTTCATCTGGCAGGTTTCCACTCATTCTAAATTCAAGGGCCCTTGAGAGCGGGACCTTGATGTTGAAGACTTGAAGATTGAGACACTTATGCAGCATATGGAAATCTTTATTCAGGAAACGTTTCGCCACACAGTGGCTTCATCAGTCCAATACAAAGAGGAAGGCGTAAGGAGAGGAGGAGAATGAGGTAATCAGTCCCTCAACCTGGAGTCGATGTGTTCAGTCCATCAATCTTGTAGAACATTCTACAAGATTGATGGACTGAACACATCGACTCCAGGTTGAGGGACTGATTACCTCATTCTCCTCCTCTCCTTACGCCTTCCTCTTTGTATTGGACTGTTGAAGCCACTGTGTGGCGAAACGTTTCCTGAATAAAGATTTCCATATGCTGCATAAGTGTCTCAATCTTCAACTTGTCGGTTTTTCAAACCATTCATCACATGTTGAAGACTTGTTTATTCGAAGGACTGACGCGGCCCTTTTCTACCTTGGAAGGGAAGCATAATAAATAACTATTGTTACTATTACTGTTATCACTATTATTATTATTATTATTATTATTATTATTGTAAGAAGAAGAAAAAGAAGAATTGTTAATGATAAAATAGTAAAATTTGAATAGGGGTAATTGTTACGAGATAGTTATAGATGTTATTGTTATAAGAGATTGTTATAGATTATTATAGATTGTTATAGAAGATTGTTAAGGTTGATTTCGAGGTGATTGTTGTATTTAGCTAATACAGGTAATCACTACTGTTAACAGCTGTAACTCTTACAAATAATTGTAACTAATTGTTAATGTGGGATACACCTTTTATCCTATTTAAAAAAAAATTGGAAAATCAATTTACTTTATAACATCTGTGAGTGTAAACAAAATGTACCTGTGAGCCACAGTATGTGGCTGAGTCAGTGAGCAGGGCGTGAGAGCAACTGTATGTGGCTGAGTCAGTGAGCAGGGCGTGAGAGCCACAGTATGTGGCTGAGTCAGTGAGCAGGGCGTGAGAGCCACAGTATGTGGCTGAGTCAGTGAGGAGGGCGTGAGAGCCACAGTATGTGGCTGAGTCAGTGAGCAGGGCGTGAGAGCCACAGTATGTGGCTGAGTCAGTGAGCAGGGCGTGAGAGCCACAGTATGTGGCTGAGTCAGTGAGCAGGGCGTGAGAGCCACAGTATGTGGCTGAGTCAGTGAGCAGGGCGTGAGAGCAACTGTAAGATCACCTCGGGGCGTATGAGAAGTCAAAAAGTTCAACGTATGTTGTCTCGAGTAGAAATATTTGATTTGGCATCATGTTGCCTGGTAATGAACTAACTTACTCCGACTACGTCAGCATGGCTGGCCCTGAATGAGGTTGCAAAAGGGAAATGTATTCTGGTAAGCTTAGGCATGAGGGTCTGGGCATCTGGGAGATTGTTTAACGAGGCACAAACATGCATTGGTTGATTCTGATTCAGAGGCTGCTTCGCTTCGACTCTCATCTCTCGAGGTTGATTCTCGCTGTGGGTAGTGTGTAAATAACCCCAGTTGTAGGGTATTTTCTAGTCATCTAGTGTTCGTCCTTATAAAAATGCTCCTTTTCCAATGTAATTTGGTTCAAATGAAGTGTATGTCTGAGTAACTGAGGATTTCCTTTTGTATATAATGTGACTCCCACTCCACAGATGCTATGTAACACTTACAGGTTTAATTCTTTCCCGGTTTAGAAATCAAACAATTCTAGTAGGAACATTAAAATGGTATAAAATACCGACAGATTGTTAGGTAAGACACATATGCAACAGTTAGGTATCTTTATTTCGAAACGTTTCGCCTACACAGTAGGCTTCTTCAGTCGAGTACAGAAAAGTTGATAGAAGCAGAAGATACTTGAAGACGATGTAATCAGTCCATCACCCTTAAAGTTTTGAGGTGGTCAGTCTCCAGACTGAGGGACTGACCACCTCAAAACTTTAAGGGTGATGGACTGATTACATCGTCTTCAAGTATCTTCTGCTTCTATCAACTTTTCTGTACTCGACTGAAGAAGCCTACTGTGTAGGCGAAACGTTTCGAAATAAAGATACCTAACTGTTGCATATGTGTCTTACCAAACAATTCTAGTAGGCATCAGACTGATGCATTGCATAAGATGCATCGGTCTCTGTAGACGTAAATTTTGTTGAATTTTGCACAATAACTGGAGAATGCATCTTCTGATCGCCTTCAAATTTTTAGTGCTTATGTATTTTCCTTAAAGGAAATTTTGCCTTGATTTTAGGTTGCACAAGTTTTAATGTGGTGCCTTTAACCTAACTGAAGAATATCTCTTCCGGTCAGAAATGAAGTTCAATTTACAAGTTCTTTTATGTACCATAACTTTTGTGTATACTTAAATATCCTGAATGTGTATCCATCAGATAAGACAAATTACAGATATAATTCCGGATTTACTCCTATTAACCCTTTTGGGGCATAGTTCCTAGGCCTTTTATGTTGCGCTACCGTCTACGTGATAGATATGAGGTGCACAAACTAGCCACTACCATCCACAAGGTGGATATTAGTTGCACAATAAACTAGCAACTCTGATTAGTAAATGTTTCTATCTCTTCTCATTCTTCCTCTCATTTTTTTTCTCATTTCTTTTTCTACGTGTTTGTGTTACAAGCTCTGGCTGCAAACGTTTGGTACAGCGTTTTTCCACAAGTACTTAATGAAAGTATGCTGTACGACTCTAGCGGGTCTAGCTTTTCTTTTTTGTAATAATAATAATAATAATAATAATAATAATAATAATAATAATAATTCATGGTGTTGAAAAAATAATTCACAGAGTAGACTGGATCTTGAACCCATGGCAAATGAATCTTAAAACTTGCAAGATGGTGTTGGCTTCCGGGGAAGGCTGTACAAGACTTACAATCTTACCTCGGCAAAAGTATGTCAAGATCCCTGGCTTCGTGTGTGTGAGGTCGACTTGTTCAGTGTGGTGGTGACCGCTGCTGAGTAGTGTTCTGCTTATGTTATGCAGTGTTCTGCCTGTGTTATTTGTTATGTTGTGCCATGTTATGTCTTGAAAGCTTAAAAAAAATAGAAATATACTGAGCCCCTACAGGAGAGCCTGGTGAAACGCCTTTTTGTTTTGGCTGTTGAAAGTGACAAAGTAGGGAACGTGACAAAGTAGGGAAAGTGACAGAAATTAGGGAAAGTGAGAACGCTGTATCAAGAGGACAACTTACAAAATATTGTCTAACGGACTTCCATTGAAACGTGAATAACAGAACGTTTAGTATCAGTTTTCGCCAAAGAACTTCCAGTACATCATAAATTTTTAGAGGACTTTCTGTGATAATTTTTCAAGAGGATGTAAAGAAAAACGTTCATTTATCGCGCAGGGAAATGCTAGTGGAAGCTCAGTGGACGTTTCTAAAGATGTAAAGTTAAACGTTCAATATAGGACGTGCATGGGAGACGCTAGAGAACGTTCATTGAAAGCCTCCCAAAAGTATATCTAGTAAAACGTTCATTCCGGAACGTGCGGTGAAACGTTCATTAAAGGTCACCTCCCAGGGAAACACTGACGATGTTGAGTGTGGGCGGGTTACTGAGCAAAGCCGTGTTACCACTGCTGCGCCTACTGCTGGCCGGGGTGGTGATGCAGGTTGGCCACCATGACGGAACATACCACTTCACCACAACAACAGACATAAAATACGACTTCATCGTTGGTAAGATTCAGCAACGAAAAAGAGGGGTAACAGGTTTAAGGTCACATGTATACATATCCACCTGCCCAGGATCGTACCCGCGTTCTTCGACTGTGAGCCGAAAACGCTACCATTAAGCTACGAGACAGTTTTGTTATAGTTAACTTGTGTTTAGTGAACTGAAGTTGAATTTCCAGGTTAACCTGGAAATTCAACTTCGACTGCTGTCATTACTGCCTAAAATTATCCAAATTTAATTTTAAATAAATACTGAGTTTTAAGCTTCAGCTCCTGGGCCCTTCTCCGTTTGAAAGAAAATGAGGAGATTGAAGTGATCAGTCCCTCAACCTGGAATCGATGTTTCCATTCCATCTTGGACTGAAGAAGTCACTGGCTGGCGAAACATTTCCGTAATAAAGATTCCAAAATGCTGCACAAGTGTCTCATTCTTCAACTTGACAGTTTTCAAAAATCATTTTCATAATATATACGTTGGGCGAACTGACGTGTTCCTGAGCTGTCATAACTTACCTTGAAGCTATGGACTGTTGTAGCTTCCGATTTATAACTGACTGTCCTCTCCACTTCTTACCTGTTCTTACGCACTAAGTGTTTACTAATATTTCTGCGTCACTAATATTTCTGGGTCAGTTTCAGTATGTCTGTCCTCTTTCACAAATTAAAAAATCAGAGCATTACGTTTTCTCACATTTGAAATTGGCATGTCTGTCTACTTTATCTATTTATGGAAAGTAATTTCCATGTCAAGATTATGTCTCCCCCTTTTCACCTTTCTTCTAGTAACGTAACCTCCAGTTCTCATAAACTTACTTCATATATATATATATATATATATATATATGTATATAATATATATATAATATATATAATATATATATATATATATATATATATATATATATATAAACAACACTGCACTAGCCAAGGAGTCGAACCCATGCTGTTTTGACTCCTTGGCTAGTAAAGTGTTATTGATCAATACCACTTGTTCTGTGGGTGCAATAATATGAATATATATATATATATATATATATATATATATATATATATATATATATATATATATATATATATACAACTATTCAAAATATTCATATAAATATATGACTTCAAATTATTAACTCGGAACGCAATTCAATGAACTCAAGAAAGTCGAGCAGTGTGGCTCATTTCCATTGAGTTCTGTTGCTCCACACACAACAGTAACTACGTCGTGAAATGTGATCTATAATATTTTGCCAGGTGGACCGGTATGCCAGTGGAAGACCCCAGTCATATGTCAGCTACCTTCTAATAGTTGGGCTTCATGTGACTTAGAATCGCCTGCCAAATTATAATAATAATAATAATAATAATAATAATAATAATAATAATAATATTTATACAAGTACATGTACAAGGTATACAGGTCCAGCTGACATCAGTGACATACTACTGTATAGGAAGACGCTTATTATGCTGAGCATTTCGTGCAAATTAGGTCAGTGTTGGCCCAGGATGCGACCCACACCAGTCGACTAACACCCAGGTACCCATTTTATACTGATGGGTGAACAGGGACAGCAGGTGTCTTATGGAAACACGTCCCTCATGTTTTCCAGCCGTACCGGAGATTCGAACTCCGGACCTCAGTGTGTGAGCCGAGTGCGCTGGCGATCGAGCTACGAGACAAGAAATACGTGTCCTGTTTCGTCATGACTAAAACACTACCATCTCCTCCTTTGATCCATATTTTACAGGGTGTCACCCACAACACTCGATTAGCACTCAGGTACTCTTGGTTAAGTAAATTTATTTAGGTACAGGTACGCATAAGTACAATTATCATACATAGTTTAACATGTGTTACTTATCTAGGATGATCCTAAAAAAAATCCAGACAAAAGCGACTTATTTCCATTGTGGGTGGTAGTCAAAAGATTACCGAGGTACATAATGGGTCCAGGGACTGGGCCCCGAAGTTTTGATAGCTGAACAAATTACAAAGGTAATGAACTCCAGGTAGACCTGGTCACAATCATGACCAAGTTACAAAGGTAATGAACTCCAGGTAGACCTGGTCATGACAAGTTACAAAGGTAATGACTCCAGGTAGACCTGGTGACCAAGTTACAAAGGTAATGAACTCCAGGTAGACCTGGTCACAATCATGACCAAGTTACAAAGGTAATGAACTCCAGGTAGACCTGGTCACAATCATGACCAAGTTACAAAGGTAATGAACTCCAGGTAGACCTGGTCACAATCGTGACCAAGTTACAAAGGTAATGAATCATCTACACGTCTACATATAGTTACAGTCATGAACATATTACAAAGTAATAACCAAGTTACACGTCCACACCGGACACAAATGTAATGAGTTATAAGCGCAAATATTAATTGGGTCACACACACACACACACACACACACACACACACACACACACACACACACACACACACACACACGATCGCGCACACAGGAGCACACACACCATTGGGTTCTTATTTTCATTAGGGTTGGGCCTCGGTGAAAATAAGTCGCTGACTTTTTTGGGTTATCCTTGGTATTTTACACGTAAGTTACTATGTATGATAATGGTAATCACCGAAAAGTACTTAATTGAGCTTGTGGGTAATTTTACCTTAACTTCGGCTAAATAAACTTACTCTCTCCTCATGCTTGTAGAAGGTACCTATCTAGTTCCTTATTTTCACACCTAACGATGCTATGTGACTGACCAAGCAACACACACACGTAGTTCTTATACATTGTGTTAATTGCATTAACTCAGACTAAATCGCAATCAGCTCACACAATGAGGTCCGGGGATGGATCCAAGGTAAGGGTGAAAACGTTAGAACGTGTTCCCATAAGACACCTGCTGTCACTGTACACCCATCGGTAAAATAGGTACCTGGGTGTTAGTCGACTGGTGTGGGTCGCAACCTGGGAAAAACTGACCTAATTTGCCCGAAATGCTTTGCATAACAAGGGGTTTTCTGTATAGTAGTATGTCATTGATGTCAGCTAGGACTATATACCTTGTACATGTGCTTGTAAAAATAAAGATATCTGAATAAACTTACTAACTTACTTATACCATTATTATCATTATAAATTTGAAAACGTTCCCCCGCTAAAGAATAATTTTCTTTGATAGCCTAGATAAAAAGAAAACGTGAAATATTTTATGTAGAACTGATTTTTTTAAACTATCAAACTCGATGTCTTTTTTTTCCTTTGAAAAGATAATAGTTTTTTTATTTTTCATCCGTCATCTCGATATGTCTTGTATACTTTTTTCCTGTATTTTTGTTCTCAATTCTTTTCCTTAGTCCTTTTAACCCTTCCGTATATCATATTAAATTTTTATCCTGGGAAGTTTAGGTTGACATTTAGATTTATATTCTTAAGATAAGATAAGATTTCGTTCGGATTTTTAACCCCGGAGGGTTAGCCACCCAGGATAACCCAAGAAAGTCAGTGCGTCATCGAGGAATGTCTAACTTATTTCCATTGGGGTCCTTAATCTTGTCCCCCAGGATGCGACCCACACCAGTCGACTAACACCCAGGTACCTATTTGCTGCTAGGTGAACAGGATAACAGGTGTAAGGAAACGTGTCGAAATGTTTCCACCCGCCGGGAATCGAACCCGGGCCCTCCGTGTGTGAAGCGGGAGCTTTAGCCACCAGGCCACCGGGCCATTGATGACATTGAGGTGTGCATGCAGAAAGCATACACACCTAGGTATGCAGAGCATTTCGGGCAGTAGTAAGTTTATTCAGATACAGGTATACATAAATACAGTTACACAAATCATACGTAGCAGTATATATGTAGATTAAATAACAAAGAGGCATAACACCGTGACTGGAACAAAACAAGTAGTGTTAAGCTTGAAGACGCCTATCGTGTTCTTTATGTCATGTTAGAGAACACAGTCACCCTAGTGACAGGTCGTCTGCTAAAACTGTCTGCCTTCTGGTAGACAGTTTTAGCATACATAACAGCATGTGTGTATAGAACCTAGGACAATTTAAAAAGTCGCCATCTTGTTGAATCCTCCCTTATACACAAATTCTTTGTATGAATATTAGTCGTGGTTTTGTCTCTGTACACGCCTTCCTTTCCCATTACATTGTCAAATGCTCCAAACTTCAGAACACACGTGACTCAACCTGATTCATTTTTCTCCTCCTGTCTCTACCTCTTGTCCGTTCCTGTTTTTCCTTTCTCTTGTTTTGAGTTTCCTGTCTTCTACCTTCGGTGTTCTGTCCTTCACTTCTTTCCTCCCCTGTGGTTTTTGGTCTTACCCCTTTGTGGGCCCATAGCTCTCCTGTAGTGCTCCTCTTTCCAGGCCTTTGACTGACCCACTACTTCTTCCTTTCCTATTACCGTAAGCCACTGCCTTCACTTTTCTATTCTTGTCCCACCAACCACTACTTTATATTACCACTGCTACTTCTACTACTACTTCTGCCACCAGCCTTACCACTACCACTACTCTTCCCACCTCTCTTGTTCCGTCTCTTCCAGCTGGCCTATATATACTGGCTCCATCTCTCTTTTTTGTTAGTGTTACTTTGTAAATGGTCCAAGTCTAAGCGAAACATCGTCGTAAGCTTCTCTCTTCTTTGTGCGGGTTATTTGTGTATGTGTCATTACCATAGATAACGCAAAATAGTCAGAGTGACTTATTTCCAATGGGGTTTATCTTGTGTAAACCTCAAAATTTGAAACAGCCATGTAATTCAACTATGTGAAAAGAAATTTCAATAGAGAGAGATATACGCACTAGGAATATGATAAACTCGGTGGTATTCGATACCGACCATATGACGAATTAGACAAGTGAAACATCTAGGTATCTTTACCTGTAGACGTTTCGCCATCCATAGGCTGGATAATTCCAATCACCCATAGATGTAATTAGGTCTAAGGTCTTGCCTAGAAGGGAAGTGGGCAATGAATGGATGTCTAGGGCAATTGGTGTAAATTACTGGCTAAACAGGTCACATGGACATACTAGAAATATATATAGCAAATTGTGGAAGATAAGAGATAAGGTAATCAGTCCCTCAGGCTCAGGTGATAAGCACCGTTGTCTAAAAGAATCTGAACCACAAAAAGAGTAATGCTTATATACTGAAGTCAAGTGAGGTGCAGCAGACGAAGGCATTGTCACTGGTAGGAGGAACTGTCCGAGAGTTGGGACCAAGTAGGTTGTGCTGATGTTCTCTGTTTCATGATTCCTTGATACAGAGGACATCACCACAAGCCTACCAGTGGCAATGCCTTCTGAGGGACATCCGGACTCCAGCATACAAGCGCCAATCTTCTTACCTGTGCTTCAGAGTCAAGACAACAGTGCGCATCACCTGCATCTAGGCTGAGGAACTGATAACCTCACCTTCCACCTTCTGTTGATAAAGCCACTGGATAATGTTTACAAGTAAAGATACCCAGATGTTGCACATGTGTCTGATTCATCAATTTGCACATAGGAGGCCTGGTCACGGACCGGGCCGCGGGGGCGTTGACCCCCGGAACTCTCTCCAGGTAAACTCCATGTAATATGTTACTATGTATGATAATTGTACTTATTTGTACCTTTACCTAAATAAACTTAATTACATACTAATCCTTCAATATCTCTGTGTATAAACACCGAAATGTGTATATCTCTCAGACACTAGGATGTATACACTGAGAGTAGATTAATTCAGTAAGTTAGGATTTTGCCGAGGACAAGATAATAAGATTTATTCGGATTTTTAACCTGGATGGTTAGCCACACAGGATAACCCAAGAAAGTCATTGTGGTCCTTTAATTTTGTCCCCCAGGATGCAACCCACACTAGTCTGCTAACACCTGGGTACCTACTTACTACTAGGTTAACATGGACAACAAATATAAGGAAACGTGCCCAACGTTTCTACTCGGCCGGGGATTTAATCATACACAATCAGTGTGAGGCGAGAGCGTTGCTGAGCCACGGGGTCTGCCTTATTTCCACTGTGAGCCTTTAATCCTCTCACTCAGGATATAACTCACACATGGGTACCTACTATTTACTAGGTGAATTAGGGCAGCAGATGTAAGCAAACGTGGCCTACGTTTTCAGTCGTGCCGGGTATCGAATCCCCGTTCCTCAGCGTGTGAACCGAGTCGGCAACGAATTAAGATACGAGACAGTTATGTGAATGAAGGTGATGGTGGAACTTTCCCCTGATGATAATTGCAGATCAAGAGATGAGCTTTCAAGCACAGGATGACATGACAGTTAGATTAACTGATGGGTAATGCGATCCATTGTTGTTTTTATAAAGGAGTGGATAACCTTGCATACGTGCATAAGTGGTTGCCTAGTCACTAAGCGGGTCGCTATCTACTCAAGACCCGCTCAGCTGGTATTTCGTGATTCCTGACGCTGGTCGTCACCTAGCCCAGTCCCCCCTCAGCTGATATTTTCATGATTCCTGACGCTGGTCGTCACTTACCCAAGACCCCACTCAGCTGATATTTTCATGATTCCTGACGCTGGTCGTCACCTAGCCCAGTCCTCCCTCAGCTGATATTTTCATGATTCCTGACGCTGGTCGTCACTTACCCAAGACCCCACTCAGCTGCATGATTCTGACGCTGGTCGTCACCTAGACTCAGCTGATATTTTCATGATTCTGACGCTGTCGTCACTTTCGTGATTCCTGACGCTGGTCGTCACACTAGCCCTGAGTACCCAAGACCCCACTCAGCTGATATTTTCATGATTCCTGACGCTGGTCGTCACTTACCCAAGACCCCACTCAGCTGATATTTTCATGATTCCTGACGCTGGTCGTCACTTACCCAAGACCCCACTCAGCTGATATTTTCATGATTCCTGACGCTGGTCGTCACTTACCCAAGACCCCACTCAGCTAATATTTTCATGATTCCTGACGCTGGTCGTCACTTACCCAAGACCCCACTCAGCTGATATTTTCATGATTCCTGACGCTGGTCGTCACCTAGCCACGACCCACGTCAGGAGGCATTTCCACGTTTCCTGACGAGCGAAATATAGCTACCATGTGTTATTACACCCTTGTCCACGTTAAACACACATCATTAAAATTAGAAGTGAAAGCCAATCCAGAAGTCAGATTCAATTACAGGTTGCCTTATCAACCAGGCTTTTGCTGTCTCCCTCAGGCCTTCATAGGTATCACAGCCTGGCTGATCTGGCACTTGTTGCAGAAATCAGTTCAATTTCTTCTTGAAAATTAACAAGTCAACTTGAAGTCAGCATATACAGCATACATAAACAATATGTTTGATAAAAGGACACAAGTGCAACTAATGTGACATTTTATTGTGGCAACGTTTCGCTCTCCACAATAAAATGTCACATTAGTTACACTTGTGTCCTTTTACCTAACATATTGTCGGTAATTGTACCAGTATTAATAACGACGTAAACATGAATGTGGTCTCCCTAAACACACAAATTTTGGTTATATTAAGTTGGGTGGAGAGGACGAGGCAACACATGCTCCTGCGAACCTTTAAGGTTTTTCCCTGTAATTAATGTATGTGGACAAAAACGTTAACAGTAATGCAGAGCAACACACAAATAACCAACAGTCAGGAGAGAGGAGCTTACGACGACGTTTCGGTCAGACTTGGACCATTTACATAGTCCCATAGTGTGACTTTGTAAATGGCCCAAGCCTGACCGAAACAACGTCCTAAGCTCCTCTCTCTGTGCGGGTTATGTGCAGTGTTCCAGTCACGGTATTATTCCTTTTTGTTCTTCACCAATGCAGAACATTGGTTGTACTATGTATGGTGACGCTCTCAACACCAGAAATTAAACAGAACACCACCAATAACGGTATTTTAATTCATTTCTCTCATCATGACCGCAAGACCAAACATGGATAATTCATAGGCTCTTCCTTTCGTTCGCTAACGATTTCTGACGACGAATTTCTGGCAGAATTACATCGAGAATGGTTTTGCAGCTCTCAGGTTCTTTCACGCGTCTTCAGCGTCTGCTAATTCACTCCAGCATACGTTTTCCTCTCCTGTAAATACCATCCCATTTTTCTAGTAATTTAATAATGATCTGATACGAAATATAATATTATCAGACAATACAGTGGGATCAAATCATCCATGTCCTAAATGAAAATCTGGGAAGATGTCCTAAACAACACGGATCCGAATCTTTGCCTAGAAAGAATTATCTCTGTGGCAAATGAGGTATGTTCAAGACATATTTCTTTAGTAAAAAAGAAAAGATGTAAATTAGAAAGAGAGAGACGCCCTGAATACAGGCGAAGGCGAAGAATCACAGAGCTGCTGAAAGGGGCCAGTATATCTGGAATACGAAAGAAGCCACTGGTCACAGAAATAGCAAATATCGAACTTAAGCTTAAGGAATCATGCAGGAGACAAGAAACACAGGAAGAACTTAAAGCCATAAATGAAATTGAAAGAAACCCAAAATTCTTCTTTTATGTTTAATCTAGGGGAAAAAACAGCAACCAGTATTGGACCCCTGCTTAGACGAGATGGGACTTGCATAGATGACAGTAAAGAAATGAGTGAGATACTGAAGTCCCAATATGACTCGGCGTTTTTTGAATCGTTAATCAGACTAAAGGTCGACAATCTAAATTATTTTTTTATGGCCGAGACTCAAAATTTGGTTCATTCAAACATTTCTGATATCCTAATACCACAAGACTCTGAAAAAGCAATAAATGACATACCCATGGCCTCTGCCCAAGGCCCAGACTAGTGGAACTCAGTGTTCATCAACTGCAAGAAGCCTCTTTCACGTGCCTTAAGTATTCTATGGAGAGGGAGCATGGACACAGGGGAACATCCCACAGTCGCTAAAAACAAGAGACATAGCCTGACTCCTCAAAGAAGGAACTAAAGCAATTGCAAAGAATTATAGACCGATAGCACTTACGTCCCACATCATAAAAGTTTTTGAAAGGCTTCTAAGAAACAAGATCGCCACCCAATTAGATGCCCATCAGTTGCACAACTCAAGGCAGCATGGGTTTAGAGCAGGTTGCTCCTGCCTATCCCAACTATGACATGGTCTTGGATGCTCTGGAGGACAAACAAAATACAGAAGTAGCATACACAAACTTTGCGAAAGCATAGTGTAATAATATACAAAATGCGTAATAGTAAACAGAGTAAAATCAGAGGCGGCTACAGTGAAAAGGTACAAGGTACAGTACTGAGTACTCGCTCCCATCCTGTTCCTCATATCTGACACAGACAGAGATGTAAACCACAGCACCGTATCTTCCTTTGCGGATGACACCCGAGTTTGCATGAGCATCTTCTGTCGAAGACATTGCAAGTCTCCAAACGGACATGAACCAAATTTTTAAATAGGCTGCAGAAAACAATGTGAAGCTCAACGAAGACAAATTTTAATTTCTCCACTATGGAAAACTCGATGAAATTAAAACTGTATCAGAGTACAAAACAAATTCCAACCACTCAATAGAGCGAAAAATTAATGTGAAGGACCTGGGAGTGATAATGTCAGAGGATCTCACTTTCAAAGAAAGCAATGTATCTATCACATCTGCTAGGAAAATGATAGAATGAATATTGAGAACCTTCAAAACTAGGGATGCCAAGCCACTGATGATGCTCTTCAAATCGCTTGTTCTCTCTAGGCTGGAATATTGCTGTACACTAATGGCCCCTTTCAAGGCAGGCGAAATTGCAGACCTGGAGATTATACATAGAACTTTCACGGAACGTATATGTACAATGAAACACCTAAATTACTAAGGGCAATTGAAGTCCCTCGACTTGTACTCCCTGGAATGCAGGCGAGAAAGATGCATGATACAATAAGCTTGGAAAGTCCTAGAGGGACTGGTCCCAAATCTGCACTTGAAAATCACTCCATACGAAAGCAGGAGAAGCAAGTTACCCCCCCCCCCCATGAAAAGCAGGGGCGCCACGAGTACGCTAAGAGAGAACACTAAGTGTTAGAAGTTCAAGACTGTTCAACTGCTTTGCAGCATACAAAAAGAGGATTGCCCGGTGGCCTGGTGGCTATAGCTCCCGCTTCACACACGGAGGGCCCGGGTTCGATTCCCGGCGGGTGGAAACATTCGACACGTTTCCTTACACCTGTTGTCCTGTTCACCTAGCAGCAAATAGGTACCTGGGTGTTAGTCGACTGGTGTGGGTCGCATCCTGGGGGACAAGATTAAGGACCCCAATGGAAATAAGTTAGACAGTCCTCGATGACGCACTGACTTTCTTGGGTTATCCTGGGTGGCTAACCCTCCGGGGTTAAAAATCCGAACGAAATCTTATCTTATCTTATCTTACTAGCTGTCTTCAAGAGGGAGCTGCACAGGCCTCTAAAGTCAGTACCTGGCCAGTTGGGCTGTGGTTCGTAAGTCGGTTTACTTGCGGCCAGCAGTAACAGCCTCCTGGTGGGAGGCCGTGACCCGGTCTCCCACCAGGAGGCCGGGTCACGAACCTGGCCGCGAGGGCGGTTGACCCCCGAAACCTTCTCCAGGTATGTATGGTATCCCTCCTGCATGACCAAAAGTACTAGAGGATGGAGAGAGAGCTTTCTGTCTTTTTAACTTTGACGCCTATACCTAGATAATACACGATAGTCCTTAATACTGGTAGATGTAGATAGTTCTCGGCAGACAGCCTCGATGTGGAGCTCCAAATCCTCTCTCTGTATTTCCTATATACTCCTAGGGAGTGCCCAGCGTCGACCGTAGTCTCGTTCTTCCCAGAGGACAGGTAGTTGTAAAATCATGAAGATCTCAACAGACCTCACCGACACCAAAACACCACTGCTGCAGTGGTCTAAAGTATTTCATGAGGGAGATGCAGCAAGACATACCTGGGGAAGACGGATGGATGATGCCAACATAGCGTTCATCATTTGCCTCAGGCTACCTTCCTCCTTAAGGGTTGCAGGAGAGGTCATAGGGTAATGGGAAAGGTTCAGGGGTGACGTAAGAGGTGAGGTGAAAGGTGAGATATGAGGCGAGGATTCATTGCAATCATGTTATGATTACTTGAGTCAAGGAGGTAAGGTTGGGGAATGGTGCAAGAGATGGGTAGCATTATTCTAAGACGGTGTATCTGTCTCTTACCCACGAGATGTCTACACCTGGATAACACGTAAAAGCAGTAATAACGGTCTCTCCTACACCGCATCATAAATTACCAAATGACGGCTGGTTGAGTTACTATGTATAATAATCCCGGGAATGTGCAACGTCACGCCGGAGTGGGAGAAAGAAGACAGCAGGTCTGTCTGGAGATTAATAGGAGGATCAAGCCTACCCACCTGGAGGGTGTTCCATGGGTCAACACCCCCGCAACTCAGTCCTTGACCAGGCCTCTCGGTGGATCAGGGTCTGATCAACCAGGCTGTTACTATTGGCCTCACATAATACAAAGTGAGAACCACAGCCCGAGGCGTCAGGTACCGACTTCATGTATCTGTCCAGCTCCCTCTTGAAGGCAGCCAGGGGTCTATTGGTAATTCCCCTTACGATATATCACTGACATTTTCTGTTAACTTGACAGAAAGCCCCTGGTTATCCTGAGCATTTTCTCCATACTTAAAATTATCTTATAACTACAGACATTCATAAGATTAAATTTTCGACTTGAATGCTAAAGTTTACATTCTCTGTCATTAAACAGCCCTTGTGGCTTAGCGCTTCCTTTTGATTATAATAATAATAATCTGTCATTAACAATTTGGATTATGATTACTGTGGCATTTCTAATTTTTTTGTAAGACAAATTATTATAAAAGTTTGAAGTGATTGTCCTTATGTTAAAATGAAAATGATGATAATAAACATTATGAATGTTAATATGATTCGGATAGGTAGTAATAATAAATTAGATTTTAGCATAGACTATGTAAAATTTAGGGCAAATGAAGGAGATTTTTAATTTTTTTTTTAAGCAGGTGGCGGATAGGGAAGTTTTCTGCATATTTCTACTTTTTATTCTCTCGGAATTCTTAAATAAGTTGAGTCCAAGACGTGGCAGGTCAGAAATTTAATAACAATATATAATAAAATACAAAAATTAAACTTTTCTATGTTACAATATATCATATTTTCTGTTATATATTTAAACCATATATTTAGAAGTGATCGAGAGACGTTTATTACAGGACAGTGAATGACCATTTAACAGAGGAATGTGCATAACCATTTAACATAGATGAATGTGTATAACCATTTAACAGAGGAATGTGTATAACCATTTAACATAGCTGAATGTGTATAACCATTCAGCTATGTTGAATGGCTATATACAAAGAGGTACTTCTCTTCTGTATTGTGTCTGTTTTGTTGTAGTTCTCTAGGAAGAGACAGAGTGCTGAGTTAAAGTTCGTACTGCGTAAGTGTGTCTCTCTCCTCCTTTCCTCACCCTCTCTCTCTCTCTCTTTCTCTCTCTGTCCATGACATTCTGACACATGAAGCTTTCCATCGCCACCTCCAGTAACTTGGCGCCCCACGTTTCTGGTCTTCCATGCGGCTTCAGACATTCCCAGTCTATTTCCTTATGGTTGATGTCTCCCATGGTCACTAGTTTTGCATTGTCTGTGGGGGCTTTTCTGGTCACTTTTGTTATCGTGTTTACCATCACTCTTATCATCTTATTCCTGTCTTGGTCTCCTGCTGTTTAATGGTGGGTTGTACATAACCTTGGGTCCCCCAGTTCTGAGTCTCCTCACTATGTACCGTAGTTAATTTAGTATCTTTATTGTGCACCCCATACCCATCCTATATGTACCGTATTCGTCTCGTCTGTCCCCTCTTATCTCGTATACCTGAAGGGGGTTTCGGGGGTCAAGGCCCCCGCGGCCCGGTCTGAGACCACGCCTCGTGGTGGATCAGGGTCTGGTCAACCAGGCTGATTATCATGTATTCCACTTTTGTTTAATCAGTCCCTTTTAATTATTTCATATCCTGCTGGAAAGGTCGCATTTGTCACCTGCGAGAGTTTTGTCTCCGTTAGTGCTATGATATCTAGAAATACCTCTATTATTTGCTCTTTCCATTCATCACTCTTGTTATTACATCTGCATTCGTATCACATTTTGTTCCCATTCTGTTATCGTGCTCTGGGTTTCAAGTTCCTGTTCCTCTAACATTTGCTCACATAACTTGGGAATAGGCGAGGGAATAGAGGAGGTGGGGAAATGGGAGGGTGTGGGTGTAGCGAATGTAAGAATGAGAGCTAGTTGTGGGAATGGTTCATGTGAAAGGGAATGAGGTTGGGTGGGGAGCAGAGTGAAAGTTGGGGTTGTGCCTTAAGACGAGGGAGGTTGTGAGAGTCCAACACTACTAGGAGTTAAGAATGAGGGTCTAAAGGGGAAGGATACAGTTTGTTTTGAGTTATTGTGTTTGAGTGGGAAGGGGATTGCTGTGGCTTGAGAGACTTTCTGATCTTTGCGCACTCCAAGCATCTAAAACGCATCTACAATACATCTACAGTACATTTACAATGCATCTATGATGTATTAACATCTACACTACATAGTTGGACTAAGTGTAGTTTGTCATGGACCTTAGCCTAACCATATGTATATTCAGTATGTACGTGTGTGTGTGTGTGTGTGTGTGTGTGTGTGTGTGTGTGTGTGTGTGTGTGTGTGTGTGTGTGTGTGTGTGTGTGTGTGTGTGTGTGTGTATACTCTGGTTCTTCAACGTCAGCTTCCTTTTTACAGAACATGTTTTGAAAGTTTAAGTAACTAGTGCTTTATTACTCATTATTTTACTAAGGTTTTATAAATAACTTTAATTATATTTCAGCCACACTTTAATATGAGTTAATAGTTTGCCTTGTGTGGTACAGTGGGCGGAGGGACAGCAGGCAGCGTTGTGGCATCTCGTCTGTCAGAGGTGAGACAGTGGAAAGTGCTACTGCTTGAGGCTGGAGGTCCTCCTCCACCTGAGAGCCACGTTCCTGCCTTTTCCCTCACTTTCTACCTCCCCGGTAGCTACACTTGGCCTTACTACATCACTCCGCAGAAACACTCGCACAAGAGCTACGTAGGGAGGGTAAGTACAGATATCAAAGTTTACTATTAGTTAGGTACTGGGATAACGCGAGAAGTATAGACAGGTCACCTAGGACTAGTTAGGTACCTGGGTGTAGTGAAGAACGAGTCGACGACACACTTAACAGACCCAGTCTTTTGTATCAGACAATATTCATGCCTTTAAGTATATAGGACTTGATAAATACTGTATAAATACTTGTTGTCCTTAACAAGACTTATAACCTAATCTGTGTAAAATGTCTTCTAATAAAAATAGCTGACCCATCCACCTGACTTTTACATGCCCAGGTACATGGGTTCTCGCCTGCTGTTGCGGGTAGCATCATTGGCAAGACTAGACTTACGGGCAAGTCTTCTTACAACTGGTGTCCCTGTTCACCTAGCTGCATCTAGGCACTTGGGTTATTATTAGTGCCACCATTAAGTTATCCTAGAACAAAAACCTTAAAACATATTTTTTCTTGCTTACATGTACACCAGCTAGTGTCATTATCCCAAGTTGGTTACTCTGATTTACAAATCGGGGAATATAACTGATTCATACACAGTTTTACTAGATACGTTACAAAAATGAAAAATTGATGAATGTATCCTCTACATTACTGCTTGTCAACTCTTGTAGTAAGCATCAATATTTACTACCAGATCTATTTGACTAACCCGAGTTAAAATGCACATTAATTTTACTGCCACAGAGATAAATATGAATAACAGCAGATATTAGCACCTTCTAATAGTTAAAATAATAAATGTACCATCAGAGTGAGAGGTTGCTGCAAGGTCGAATGCTGGGAGGGTCGTCATCAGTGGGGGGTCTACTGTACATGCGAGGCAGCAGGAACGACTATGACCAGTGGGCAGTCCTAGGGAACCCTGGCTGGGACTACCTCTCAGTCTTACCCTACTTCAGGAAGTCTGAAAACTATCAGGGAGAGGAGAAGGGCTACAGTGGTGAGATTTCAATCAGTGTTAGTAACCGCATGTCAAAGACTCCTGTTGATAGTGTGTGTGTGTGTGTGTGTGTGTGTGTGTGTGTGTGTGTGTGTGTGTGTGTGTGTGTGTGTGTGTGTGTGTGTGTGTGTTATTTTTAAGGTCATTTTCTGTATGTCTGCCTCTCCCTGTCTGTCTCTATCTGACTGTGTGTCTGTCTCTCATAATTCCACATATGTCCCTCTTATAAATGTGCTTAAACAATTTTGCAAATTTTTTAATATTTTTGTATGAATTCCAGAACTGTACCACGGCCGAGAAGGACCCATGGCTGTGACTCCGACAAGGAAGCTGTCAAGGATGACCAAGGCTTTCCTGCAAGCTGGCCAAGAACTTGGCTACAAAATCATCGATCCCAATGGGCATGAGCAAATTGGTAAAATATAATGGCCTGACTGGCAGAAGGAATAATGAGACCCACGACACTGATTAACAGTCACACAGTGCATACACTGCAGGACCGAGGTTCTAGGACCGATAGGGATCCATTAGAAATACACAAATAACCCGCACATAGAAGAGAGGAGCTTACGACAACGTTTCGGTCGGACTTGAACCATTTACAAATTCACACTAACGAAAAGGAGAGCAGGATGGGTTATTTGTGTATTGTTCCAGTCACGATATTGTGCCTTTTTTTTTTATCCATTAGAAATGTCCTCAGGTGCAAACAATTGCGTCCTTAACTCAGTACTTTCGCTTCATGATGAATGAGACACACACATGCAATACCTGAATACCCTTACTGAGAGGAGAGTCGACTACCAGGGTCTTTATAGAGAACGAGATTTATAAAGCCGTGACTGGAGACACGTCTCTCCAATAAAGACAACTAGGTGTTGCCCATGTGTCTCATCAGTCAGCTTGGGGTAATATAAAGGTGCTCAGAATTCCCAGCCAATAACTACGTAAACATTCACCTACACGGTGAATTAGTCAGCTGAATAACAAATCAGATTAAGCATTTTTATAAATCGTTACCAACAGGTGTTAAAATATCAACTGATTTTTGACATACACCAAACAATTTTCTTTTGAAAATTCCAACACTTGCTTTATAATTAATATACACATGAATTAGCAATAACTTAGAAAAAAAAAAGGTGTCTAAATTTTAGATTCTAGCAACTTTGTCATATATAATTAACGAATATAGAGGACATATTACCATATATATAAATGCTTTACAGAAGTTTTCAATATTATAGATAAGACAAAAGTCACTATAAGTCTGATGAGAGCGTGTGTGGTGGTGGGGGGAGGGGGGGAGGGGGGAGGGGAGGGGGAGGGGAGGAGGGGAGGAGGAGTTTGAGCCACTGGTCAAGGTAAACGGCTGACTACAGAAATGAAGGTCAAGACGGTTAGGTCGACTTAGAAGGCTGACCTTGTGGTGTAAGAGGAAGGTACCTGAGACCTGCAATATTTTTAATCATTGTTAATTATTATTATTATTATTATTATTATTTATATTTATAATTTCATTATTTTGTATTTCATATTTTCATTATTATAATTTGTATATCCTAATTATATTTAGGGAGAGCGATAAACCGTAGAGGGTCACACAGCACGCGAGGGACTGGGAGGCAATGAGCTTCAATCCAAGGAAGGGGAGCACAAGTCTAATTCCTTGGATCAAGAGCCACCTTACCAGCATCCCTCCTCCTTGTGGGGGGAATGACGTGACTTGATGCTGCTAAAGGGCTCTTGATCCATGAAATTAGAGCCACTCTCCCTTTCCTCCGATTAAACTTGAGTGTCCTCCATGACCCCTGTGGGCTTAGTGCTACTCCAGCAATAATAATAATTATATAAATAAATAAAATATATATATATATATATATATATATATATATATATATATATATATATATATATATATATATATATATATATATATATGACTACGTGGTTTGTCGAGTGGCAAAATTGCGAAATTTCTTTTCATGCATCAATTTCAGGTTTTGCACCGGCGGATTATACAGTTTTTAATGGCATCAGAGGGTCCACAGCAGAAAACTTCTTACGCCCGGCAGCGTCGCGGCCTAACCTTCACATAGTTCACAGCGCCACAGTGCACAAGGTAGCAGTTGTCGTACTTTTGACAGTCCTGGACGGGACAAATTTCACTATTCTTGTCGCCCTTGGTGCTGGCAAGGGGCTCTTGATTCAGGGAATTGGAGCCATCCCCTCCTTCCCTTTCCTTGGATCAAGCTTGACTATTTCCCGGCAATAAAGACAGTGTCAGAGACGTTTCGGGACTAAGATGATTGGTAAAGTAACTTTTTTCCTCAATCTTTGTGTTATCATACGTGTACCTCCATGATCATCACTCAAGACACGTCGTATGACTCTTAATGGCTACAGTGTGTGCAACGGACAAGTGTAGTAGTAGCAGCAGTAACATACACAGCAAGGGTGGGTGTGAGTTGGACCTAACTAGCTTGTGCTACTAGGTCGGAAGCTGTGTTCCTCCCTTAAGTGACGTGTCTGACCTGACTAGGTTAGTGAGATCAGACGGTCAGTGAGCTTAAGGTCACTAAGTCAGTGAGCTTAAGCCGGTGGGAGAATTGGACCTGCCTCGCATGGGCCAGTAGGCCTGTTGCAGTGTCCCTTCTTTATGTTCTTAAGAGGCACTCCTAGGCTTCCCCAGCACTCGGGCTTAATGTCCAAAGGTGAGACTCCAAAAGGATCCTGTAGTGCTTGCTGACTCTGCATTTCCTGACATTGTTCGCTGCTATGCAGCTGCCACACCCACCGAGCCCCGTGGGGGCGGGGAATGGGGCTAGGCTTGGTGACAGCTGGTCCCAGAAGACGAGGAGACACTTGTACTTCCTCCAATGGCAGACATTTTCCAAGAGGTGGCCCGGGCCGGGACACCTCTTGGGAAAGTCCCGGGCCGGGGACACCTCTTGGGAAAGGCCCGGGCCGGGGACACCTCTTTTGAAAGGCCCGGGCCGGGGACACCTCTTGGGAAAGGCCCGGGCCGGGGACACCTCTTGGGAAAGGCCCGGGCCGGGGACACCTCTTGGGAAAGGCCCGGGCCGGGCGATTATACCGGCGAATTCTACAACCGAACACCTTATTGACTTCATTCTGGGGAATCCATCTAGCACTGACTTTCAACCGCATGATAATATTGATAAAGGCAAGTGTCTTAGAGGAGGGATATATTAGATGTATATTAGAAGAGGGTATATATTAGGGGATATATTAGGGGATATATTAGGGAATATATTAGGGGATATATTAGGGGATATATTTGAGGGATATATTGGAGGGATATATTAGGGGATATATTATTTCTGTCTCATAAACACGCTAGATAACAGGGATATCTTGCTACTCCTACTTACACTTGTGTCACACTTCACAGACACGCACATGCATATATATAAACATACATCTAGGTTTTTCTACTTTTTCTAAATAGCTCTTGTTCTTCTTTATTTCTTCTATTGTCCATGGGGAAGTGGAAAAGAATCTTTCCTCCTTAACCCATGCGTGTCGTATGAGGCGACTAAAATGCCGGGAGCAATGGGCTAGTAACCCCTTCTCCTGTAGACATTTACTAAAAAAGAGAAGAAGAAAAACTTTATAAAACTGGGATGCTTGAATGTGCGTGGATGTAGTGCGGATGACAAGAAACAGATGATTGCTGATGTTATGAATGAAAAGAAGTTGGATGTCCTGGCCCTAAGCGAAACAAAGCTGAAGGGGTTAGGGAGTTTCGGTGGGGGGAAATAAATGGGATTAAATCTGGAGTATCTGAGAGAGTTAGAGCAAAGGAAGGGGTAGCAGTAACGTTGAAGGATCAGTTATGGAAGGAGAAAAAGAGAATATGAATGTGTAAATTCAAGAATTATGTGGATTAAAGTAAAGGTTGGATGTGAAAAGTGGGTCATAATAAGCGTGTATGCACCTGGAAAAGAGAGGAATGTAGAGGAGAGAGAGAGATTTTGAGAGATGTTAAGTGAATGTATAGGAGCCTTTGAACCAAGTGAGAGAGTCATTGTGGTAGGGGATCTGAATGCTAAAGTAGGAGAAACTTTTAGAGAGGGTGTGGTAGGTAAGTTTGGGGTGCCAGGTGTAAATGATAATGGGAGCCCTTTGATTGAACTTTGTATAGAAAGGGGTTTATAGGTAATACATATTTTAAGAAAAAGAGGATAAATAAGTATACAAGATATGATGTAGGGCGAAATGACAGTTTGTTGGATTATGTATTGGTAGATAAAAGACTGTTGAGTAGACTTGAGGATGTACATGTTTATAGAGGGGCCACAGATATATCAGATCACTTTCTAGTTGTAGCTACACTGAGAGTAAAAGGTAGATGGGATACAAGGAGAATAGAAGCATCAGTGAAGAGAGAGGTGAAGGTTTATAAACTAAAAGAGGAGGCAGTTAGGATTTTAGATTTAGATTTTGCCACCGAAGTGGCTAGTTTATTGTGCACCCCATATCCATCCTGTGGACGGTAGCGCGAGAGCATATGGATACACAAAAGGCCTAGGAACTAGGCCCCAAAGGGTTAACAGGAATACATATGGATTTATATCTACCTATCTATAGTTCACTTATCTGTTGCAAGCAAATTTAGGAAATTTGCTTAGTATATCTGGTATCTTATTTTCATTAATAAGATATCTTGACATGTCACATAGGTTATTATACTGTCTGTCTCTGTATTCCTCAGTAAGTGGACAATTAAGCACAGTGTTCAAGACAGTGACAATATGCCTGATCACATAATTTACATTTAGTTTGATCATCTGTGTGTCTCCCAAACTGCCAGAAGTACTTGTAACCAAGCCTAAGCCTGGCCACTACAACATCAGTCAGTCTGTTCACATTGCAAGTTGCTCCATAAACACACTTATCTACGTTCATGTTATTATAGTGGGTTATAGATCTACTCAGGCTTCTAACTGCATTCCTATAACAATCATTTTCATTATTTCTCTCCTAATGTTGTTCCTAATGCTAGACACAGACATACCAAAGTTATATTCTACATTCTCCTTCTAGGTACTCTTCGTGGCTAACATATCAACTTTATCACGAAGGAGTAATCCGATGTGTGTTGGGATCCATAGCAATTGTACATTAATTCATTTGTCCCTAATTTTTGAGTATCTATACCTGGCTTCTCCATTGAGCATGTTGTTGCAATCATTATATGAGTCAAGAGCCTTCAATGGTGACAGAGTCAGTAATGATGATAGAGTCAAGCTCAGTGTCATAGGTTAGCTTTAGCGCCATTAGGATTGCAAACAAGGAAGAGGAGCGATTGGTGGAATGATGATGTAAAGAGAGCAGTAAGGGAGAAAAAGTTAGCATATGAGAAGTTTTTACAAAGTAGAAGTGATGCAAGGAGGGAAGAGTATATGGAGAAAAAGAGAGAGGTTAAGAGAGTGGTGAAGCAATGTAAAAAGAGAGCAAATGAGAGAGTGGGTGAGATGTTATCAACAAATTTTGTTGAAAATAAGAAAAAGTTTTGGAGTGAGATTTACAAGTTAAGGAAGTCCGGCCTGCCGGTTTCCCTGAACCCCTTCATAAATGTTACTTTGCTCACACTCCAACAGCACGTCAAATATTAAAAACCATTTATCTCCATTCACTCCTATCAAACACGCTCACGCATGCCTGCTGGAAGTCCAAGCCCCTCGCACACAAAACCTCCTTTACCCCCTCCCTCCAACCTTTCCTAGGCCGACCCCTACCCCGCCTTCCTTCCACTACAGACTGATACACTCTTGAAGTCACTCTGTTTCGCTCCATTCTCTCTACATGTCCGAACCACCTCAACAACCCTTCCTCAGCCCTCTGGACAACAGTTTTGGTAATCCCGCACCTCCTCCTAACTTCCAAACTACGAATTCTCTGCATTATATTCACACCACACATTGCCCTCAGACATGACATCTCCACTGCCTCCAGCCTTCTCCTCGCTGCAACATTCATCACCCATGCTTCACACCCATATAAGAGCGTTGGTAAAACTATACTCTCATACATTCCCCTCTTTGCCTCCAAGGACAAAGTTCTTTGTCTCCACAGACTCCTAAGTGCACCACTCACCCTTTTCCCCTCATCAATTCTATGATTCACCTCATCTTTCATAGACCCATCCGCTGACACGTCCACTCTCAAATATCAGAATACATTCACCTCCTCCATACTCTCTCCCTCCAATCTGATATCCAATGTTTCATCACCTAATTTTTTTATCCTCATAACCTTGCTCTTTCCTGTATTCACTTTTAATTTTCTTCTTTTGCACACCCTACCAAATTCATCCACCAATCTCTGCAACTTCTCTTCAGAATCTCCCAAGAGCACAGTGTCATCAGCAAAGAGCAACTGTGACAACTCCCACTTTATGTGTGATTCTTTATCTTTTAACTCCACGCCTTTTGCCAAGACCCTCGCATTTACTTCTCTTACAACCCCATCTATAAATATATTAAACAACCACGGTGACATCACACATCCTTGTCTAAGGCCTACTTTTACTGGGAAATAATTTCCCTCTTTCCTACATACTCTAACTTGAGCCTCACTGTCCTCGTAAAAACTCTTCACTGCTTTCAGTAACCTACCTCCTACACCATACACCTGCAACATCTGCCACATTGCCCCCCTATCCACCCTGTCATACGCCTTTTCCAAATCCATAAATGCCACAAAGACCTCTTTAGCCTTATCTAAATACTGTTCACTTATATGTTTCACTGTAAACACCTGGTCCACACACCCCCTACCTTTTCTAAAGCCTCCTTGTTCATCTGCTATCCTATTCTCCGTCTTACTCTTAATTCTTTCAATAATAACTCTACCATACACTTTACAAGGTATACTCAACAGACTTATCCCCCTATAATTTTTGCACTCTCTTTTTTCCCCTTTGCCTTTATACAAAGGAACTATGCATGCTCTTTGCCAATCCCTAGGTACCTTACCCTCTTCCATACATTTATTAAATAATTGCACCAACCACTCCAAAACTATATCCCCACCTGCTTTTAACATTTCTATCTTTATCCCATCAATCCCGGCTGCCTTACCCCCTTTCATTTTACCTACTGCCTCACGAACTTCCCCCACACTCACAACTGGCTCTTCCTCACTCCTACAAGATGTTATTCCTCCTTGCCCTATACACGAAATCACAGCTTCCCTATCTTCATCAACATTTAATAATTTCTCAAAATATTCCCTCCATCTTCCCAATACCTCTAACTCTCCATTTAATAACTCTCCTCTTCTAGTTTTAACTGACAAATCCATTTGTTCTCTAGGCTTCTTTAACTTGTTAATCTCACTCCAAAACTTTTTCTTATTTTCAACAAAATTTGTTGGTAACATCTCACCCACTCTCTCATTTGCTCTCTCTTTACATTGCTTCACCACTCTCTTAACCTCTCTCTTTTTCTCCATATACTCTTCCCTCCTTGCATCACTTCTACTTTGTAAAAACTTCTCATATGCTAACTTTTTCTCCCTTACTGCTCTCTTTACATCATCATTCCATCAATCGCTCCTCTTCCCTCCCGCACCCACTTTCCTGTAACCACAAACTTCTGCTGAACACTAACACTACATTTTTAAACCTACCCCATACCTCTTCGACCCCATTGCCTATACTCTCATTAGCCCATCTATCCTCCAATATCTGTTTATATCTTATCCTAACTGCCTCCTCTTTTAGTTTATAAACCTTCACCTCTCTCTTCCCTGATGCTTCTATTCTCCTTGTACCCCATCTACCTTTTACTCTCAGTGTAGCTACAACTAGAAAGTGATCTGATATATCTGTGGCCCCTCTATAAACATGTACATCCTGAAGTCTACTCAACAGTCTTTTATCTACCAATACATAATCCAACAAACTACCGTCATTTCGCCCTACATCATATCTTGTATACTTATTTATCCTCTTTTTCTTAAAATATGTATTACCTATAACTGAACCCCTTTCTATACAAAGTGCAATCAAAGGGCTCCCATTATCATTTACACCTGGCACCTCAAACTTACCTACCACAACCTCTCTAAAAGTTTCTCCTACTTTAGCATTCAGATCCCCTACCACAATTACTCTCTCACTTGGTTCAAACGCTCCTATACATTCACTTAACATCTCCCAAAATCTCTCTCTCTCCTCTACATTCCTCTCTTCTCCAGGTGCATACACGCTTATTATGACCCACTTTTCACATCCAACCTTCACTTTAATCCACATAATTCTTGAATTTACACATTCATATTCTCTTTTCTCCTTCCATAACTGATCCTTCAACATTACTGCTACCCCTTCCTTTGCTCTAACTCTCTCAGATACTCCAGATTTAATCCCATTTATTTTCCCCCACCGAAACTCCCCTACCCCCTTCAGCTTTGTTTCGCTTAGGGTAGGACATCCAACTTCTTTTCATTCATAAC
Organism: Cherax quadricarinatus; assembly: GCF_038502225.1. NCBI lineage: Eukaryota > Metazoa > Arthropoda > Malacostraca > Decapoda > Parastacidae > Cherax > Cherax quadricarinatus. The sequence goes on from NW_027197394.1 coordinate 47,838, forward strand.
ATCAGCAATCATCTGTTTCTTGTCATCCGCACTACATCCACGCACATTCAAGCATCCCAGTTTTATAAAGTTTTTCTTCTTCTATTTTTTAGTAAATGTCTACAGGAGAAGGGGTTACTAGCCCATTGCTCCCGGCATTTTAGTCGCCTCATACGACACGCATGGCTTACGGAGGAAAGATTCTTTTCCACTTCCCCATATATATATATATATATATATATATATATATATATATATATATATATATATATATATATATATAGGTAGTAGGTTGGTAGACAGCAACCACCCAGGGAGATACTACCGTCCTGCCAAGTGAGTGTAAAACGAAGCCTGTGATTGTTTTACATGATGGTAGGATTGCTGATGTCTTTTGTCTGTCTCATAAATATGCAAGATTACAGGCATGTCTTGCTACTTCTACTTACACTTAGGTCACACTACACATACATGTACACATTTATTTATACACACTCATCTGAGTTTTCTTTGATTTTATCTTAATAGTTCTTGGTCTTATTAATTTTCCTTTTATATCCATGGGGAAGTGGAATAAGAATCTTTCCTCCGTAAGCCATGCGTGTTGTAAAAGTCAACTAAAATGCCGGGAACAATGGGCTAGTAACCCCTTTTCCTGTAAAGATTACTAAAAAGAATAAGAAGAAGAAAATTGTCAAAGTGGGAAGTCTGAATGTGCGTGGATGTTGTGCAGATAAGAAAGAGATGATTGTGGATGTTATGAATGAGAAGAAGCTGGATGTCCTGGCTTTAAGTGAAACAAAGCTGAAGGGGGTGGGAGAGTTTCAGTGGAGAGGAATAAATGGGATTAGGTCAGGGGTTTCAAATAGAGTTAGAGCTAAAGAAGGAGTAGCAATAATGTTGAAGGATAAGCTATGGCAGGAAAAGAGGGACTATAAATGTATTAATTCAAGGATTATGTGGAGTAAAATAAAGATTGGATGTGAAAAGTGGGTTATAGTAAGTGTGTATGCACCTGGAGAAGGAAGAAGTGTAGAGGAGAGAGAGAGATTTTGGGAAATGTTGAGTGAATGCGTGGGGAGTTTTGAATCAAGTGTGAGAGTAATGGTGGTTGGGGATTTCAATGCTAAAGTGGGTAAAAATGTTATGGAAGGAGTAGTAGGTAAATTTGGGGTGCCAGGGGTAAATGTAAATGGGGAGCCTTTAATTGAGCTATGTGTAGAAAAAAAATTTGGTAATAAGTAATACATATTTTATGAAAAAGAGGATAAATAAATATACAAGGTATGATGTAGCACGTAATGAAAGTAGTTTATTGGATTATGTATTGGTGGATAAAAGGTTGATGGGTAGGCTCCAGGATGTACATGTTTATAGAGGGGCAACTGATATATCGGATCATTATTTAGTTGTAGCTACAGTTAGAGTAAGAGGTAGATGGGAAAAGAGGAAGGTGGCAACAACAAGTAAGAGGGAGGTGAAAGTGTTTAAACTAAGGGAGGAGGAAGTTCGGGTGAGATATAAGCGACTATTGGCAGAAAGGTGGGCTAATGCAAAGATGAGTAGTGGGGGGATTGAAGAGGGTTGGAATAGTTTTAAAAATGCAGTATTAGAATGTGGGGCAGAAGTTTGTGGTTATAGGAGGGTGGGGGCAGGAGGAAAGAGGAGTGATTGGTAGAATGATGAAGTAAAGGGTGTGATAAAAGAGAAAAAGGTAGCTTATGAGAGGTTTTTACAAAGCAGAAGTGTTATAAGAAGAGCAGAGTATATGGAGAGTAAAAGAAAGGTAAAGAGAGTGGTGAGAGAGTGCAAAAGGAGAGCAGATGATAGAGTGGGAGAGGCACTGTCAAGAAATTTTAATGAAAATAAGAAAAAAATTTGGAGTGAGTTAAACAAGTTAAGAAAGCCTAGGGAAAATATGGATTTGTCAGTTAAAAAACAGAGTAGGGGAGTTAGTAGATGGGGAGATGGAGGTATTAGGTAGATGGCGAGAATATTTTGAGGAACTTTTAAATGTTAAGGAAGAAACAGAGGCAGTAATTTCATGCACTGGTCAGGGAGGTATACCATCTTTTAGGAGTGAAGAAGAGCAGAATGTAAGTGTGGGGGAGGTACGTGAGGCATTACGTAAAATGAAAGGGGGTAAAGCAGCTGGAACTGATGGGATCATGACAGAAATGTTAAAAGCAGGGGGGGATATAGTGTTGGAGTGGTTGGTACTTTTGTTTAATAAATGTATGAAAGAGGGGAAGGTACCTAGGGATTGGCAGAGAGCATGTATAGTCCCTTTATATAAAGGGAAAGGGGACAAAAGAGACTGTAAAAATTATAGAGGAATAAGCTTACTGAGTATACCAGGAAAAGTGTACGGTAGGGTTACAATTGAAAGAATTAGAGGTAAGACAGAATGTAGGATTGCGGATGAGCAAGGAGGTTTTAGAGTGGGTAGGGGATGTGTAGATCAGGTGTTTACATTGAAGCATATATGTGAACAGTATTTAGATAAAGATAGGGAAGTTTTTATTGCATTTATGGATTTAGAAAAGGCATATGATAGAGTGGATAGAGGAGCAATGTGGCAGATGTTGCAAGTATATGGAATAGGTGGTAAGTTATTAAATGCTGTAAAGAGTTTTTATGAGGATAGTGAGGCTCAGGTTAGGGTGTGTAGAAGAGAGGGAGAATACTTCCCGGTAAAAGTAGGTCTTAGACAGGGATGTGTAATGTCACCATGGTTGTTTAATATATTTATAGATGGGGTTGTAAAGGAAGTAAATGCTAGGGTGTTTGGGAGAGGGGTGGGATTAAATTATGGGGAATCAAATTCAAAATGGGAATTGACACAGTTACTTTTTGCTGATGATACTGTGCTTATGGGAGATTCTAAAGAAAAATTGCAAAGGTTAGTGGATGAGTTTGGGAATGTGTGTAAAGGTAGAAAGTTGAAAGTGAACATAGAAAAGAGTAAGGTGATGAGGGTGTCAAATGATTTAGATAAAGAAAAATTGGATATCAAATTGGGGAGGAGGAGTATGGAAGAAGTGAATGTTTTCAGATACTTGGGAGTTGACGTGTCGGCGGATGGATTTATGAAGGATGAGGTTAATCATAGAATTGATGAGGGAAAAAAGGTGAGTGGTGCGTTGAGGTATATGTGGAGTCAAAAAACGTTATCTATGGAGGCAAAGAAGGGAATGTATGAAAGTATAGTAGTACCAACACTCTTATATGGGTGTGAAGCTTGGGTGGTAAATGCAGCAGCGAGGAGACGGTTGGAGGCAGTGGAGATGTCCTGTTTAAGGGCAATGTGTGGTGTAAATATTATGCAGAAAATTCGGAGTGTGGAAATTAGGAGAAGGTGTGGAGTTAATAAAAGTATTAGTCAGAGGGCAGAAGAGGGGCTGTTGAGGTGGTTTGGTCATTTAGAGAGAATGGATCAAAGTAGAATGACATGGAAAGCATATAAATCTATAGGGGAAGGAAGGCGGGGTAGGGGTCGTCCTCGAAAGGGTTGGAGAGAGGGGGTAAAGGAGGTTTTGTGGGTAAGGGGCTTGGACTTCCAGCAAGCGTGCGTGAGCGTGTTAGATAGGAGTGAATGGAGACGAATGGTACTTGGGACCTGACGATCTGTTGGAGTGTGAGCAGGGTAATATTTAGTGAAGGGATTCAGGGAAACCGGTTATTTTCATATAGTCGGACTTGTGTCCTGGAAATGGGAAGTACAATGCCTGCACTTTAAAGGAGGGGTTTGGGATATTGGCAGTTTGGAGGGATGTGTTGTGTATCTTTATATGTGTATGCTTCTAGACTGTTGTATTCTGAGCACCTCTGCAAAAACAGTGATAATGTGCGAGTGTGGTGAAAGTGTTGAATGATGATGAAAGTATTTTCTTTTTGGGGATTTTCTTTCTTTTTTGGGTCACCCTGCCTCGGTGGGAGACGGCCGACTTGTTGAGAAAAAAAATATATATATATATATATATATATATATATATATATATATATATTTTGTTGCTATATTTCAGATAGTGTTGAACAAGAAGAGAGCAGTTGGTGTACAGTTCATACATCGTGGGAAGGTGAGTGGACTAACTCTGTCGAACAATCAGAGTGAACATTTGTTTATGCAATAAATCTTCTAATATTAGCCTGAACCTAACGCATAATTATACACTGTCGATCTTACTGAAAATTAGTCTCTGTTACTTACGTTTTTCTTCAAATATAATCAGCAGTAAGCTACTGGATCCTGAGCAGAATTGAGAAGGTATGTGCATTTATACGCACGAAGATGTAAGTGTAAACTCACGAAAATGCTCAGGCTTTTCTATGATTTTTGTGCAGTTGATTCATTTATATATTTTTTGTTTATCTTCGTTAGCTGAAGAAGGCGTGGGCGGTACGGGAAGTGGTTGTGTCTGCCGGAGCTCTCTCCTCCCCCAAGATCCTTATGCTGTCTGGTTTGGGTCCTGCACAACACCTGCAGGAACATGGGGTGAGTGGTGTGGGTCCAGTACAACACCTGCTGGAACATGGGATGAGTGGTGTGGGTCCAGCACAACACCTGCTGGAATATGGGATGAGTGGTGTGGGTCCAGTACAACACCTGCTGTTACATGGGGTGAGTGGTGTGGGTCCAGTACAACACCTGCTGGAACATGGGATGAGTGGTGTGGGTCCAGTACAACACCTGCTGTAACATGGGATGAGTGGTGTGGGTCCAGTACAACACCTGCTGGAACATGGGATGAGTGGTGAGAGTCCAGCACAACACCTGCAGGAACATAGGATGAGTGGTGTGGGTCCAGTACAACACCTGCTGTAACATGGGGTGAGTGGTGTGGGTCCAGTACAACACCTGCTGTAACATGGGGTGAGTGGTGTGGGTCCAGTACAACACCTGCTGGAACATGGGATGAGTGGTGTGGGTCCAGTACAACACCTGCTGTAACATGGGGTGAGTGGTGTGGGTCCAGTACAACACCTGCTGTAACATGGGGTGAGTGGTGTGGGTCCAGTACAACACCTGCTGTAACATGGGGTGAGTGGTGTGGGTCCAGTACAACACCTGCTGGAACATGGGATGAGTGGTGTGGGTCCAGTACAACACCTGCTGTAACATGGGGTGAGTGGTGTGGGTCCAGTACAACACCTGCTGTAACATGGGGTGAGTGGTGTGGGTCCAGTACAACACCTGCTGTAACATGGGGTGAGTGGTGTGGGTCCAGTACAACACCTGCTGTAACATGGGGTGAGTGGTGTGGGTCCAGTACAACACCTGCTGTAACATGGGGTGAGTGGTGTGGGTCCAGTACAACACCTGCTGTAACATGGGGTGAGTGGTGTGGGTCCAGTACAACACCTGCTGGAACATGGGATGAGTGGTGTGGGTCCAGTACAACACCTGCTGGAACATGGGATGAGTGGTGTGGGTCCAGCACAACACCTGCAGGAACATAGGATGAGTGGTGTGGGTCCAGTACAACACCTGCTGGAACATGGGATGAGTGGTGTGGGTCCAGTACAACACCTGCTGGAACATGGGATGAGTGGTGTGGGTCCAGCACAACACCTGCAGGAACATGGGATGAGTGGTGTGGGTCCAGTACAACACCTGCTGGAACATGGGATGAGTGGTGTGGGTCCAGTACAACACCTGCTGGAACATGGGATGAGTGGTGTGGGTCCAGTACAACACCTGCTGTAACATGGGGTGAGTGGTGTGGGTCCAGTACAACACCTGCTGTAACATGGGGTGAGTGGTGTGGGTTCAGTACAACACCTGCTGGAACATGGGGTGAGTGGTGTGGGTCCAGTACAACACCTGCTGTAACATGGGGTGAGTGGTGTGGGTCCAGTACAACACCTGCTGGAACATTGGGGCGAGTGTTGTAGGTCCTGAAGAAAACCTGCAGGAAGAGAGGTAAAAGATGAGAGTCTTTAACAACACCTGCAGAAACATGGGTGCAGGAGACGAACAAGACCACTAATTGTTCATCTATTTCACGTCCGACAATTTCCAGACGGAACTCTAGCCGATGTTTCGATGCCTTAAGAACCATTAACTCGCGACTTAATGATGGTTCTGGACGGACCGGAACCTCGTCTAAGGTTTACCCTTCAAACTGTGGATTTGCTGTAATTTGTTGCAGTCACGTTATTGTAGATTTGCTTTGAACTGTTCCAGCCTCGGTATTGTACATATGTATTGAATTGTTCCAACCACAGCATTGTAGGTTATTTATGAATTGTTCCAGCCATGGTAAATTTATGAATTGTTCCAGCCATGGTAGGTTTATGAATTGTTCCAGCCATGGTGGATTTATGTTTGCATTGCTGTATCCAGTGACTGTAATGTTTTAACTGGTTAAAATTGCTACAAGCCTGTAGATAGCATCAGCTAATGTATTTCTTTTAATTATTTAAAGTTGCTGTAGACAACACGAAGTTTCCGAGTGAAAGTCTGGATCACTTGCAGGTGCCGGTTGTGCTGGATCTGCCAGGCGTAGGCACGAACTTGCAGGATCACTTCAACATTCAAGGACTCACATGGACCGTACCTCAGGGAGTCCTCAACCCACCCAACAACCTGGTTGCCCTCCATCAGTATCTCAACAACAGGACAGGTCCGTCTTTCCTACCATGCCAGGTCTTTCCTATCATGCCAGGTCCTTTTCTCCTGCCATGCCAGGTCTCTCCTACCATGCTAGATCTGTCTCCCCTACCCATATCATCTACCACGATAGGTACATCTCTCCTACCATATAACAGGTGCTGTTTCTGGTACGTGTCTCCTACCATGCTTTCTACAGTTTCCCGTAGTCGTGAAGATTCTTCACCACTACGGTGCTCTTCACACCAACTCCAAGGCTGAGGGACTGATTACCTCATCTTTTGTATATAGTTCTTAACTTCCAGTTATGTCCTTTAATTTGCGTTGATAAAGACACTGGATGGCGAAACGTATACAATAATTATGTTAATGTCCAGGGTTTATTACCTGGACCTCAGCAATGAGAGTCGCTACTCTCACCGCTGGGCAACGGCGACGTATACAATAAAGATACCCAAATAATCACTGTTTAAAACATGTTAAACAGTCACCCATTTGACTGTCATAGCAACAGTGATATACTGCTGTTAAGAGGCAGCTGCGCCACATTTAGCTGAATCTTCTACACTGTGGAACTGGACAGAGACCTCGCTGACCACAAACAACAGACTTTAATGAGAAATATTCAAGTCGTTGAAATGTGCACGTTAATACACGCTCGTAACCTGATATGAAATCTTTGCTACTGTGAACTCACTATACGAAGGCCGTACTTGGACAACGAATTATCACATGAGGATAATATATGCATTTGTGTAAGCCCCGTGTCAAATTTTGAATGTCAATTATATTTTTATTCCCACCACTTACACTAAAATAAAAAAAGTCTGAGAAATTAAATAAAATATTTTAACAACGAAAAATATGTCTGTAAAATGAAAACAAAAAAAGTCTGGATTTGCATTTCCTAATCACTGATCTCTTTAACAGTCTTCTGTATTCCCATCAGGACCTTTCTCGGAGCCACTAGGGGAGAAGACCAGCGCCTGGGTGACCGTCACTCCTGAGGGTGTGACGCAGGAAGACCCCAACTGGCCCAATGTTCAGTGCCATATCCTTACACCGCCGATATCATTCGACTTGGGGTTCCTTACCCCAGAGTTGACCAGTCTGGAATATAATGTGAGTAACCTTTCACATGCTAACGTTCTCTCCATGTTAATACTGGGTGTTGGGTGAATTATTCTGTGAGGGATGGTTGGTATATTATCCTCCCAGGGGTGGTTGGTGTATTATCCTGCGAAGTGTGGTTGTTGTATTAACTTGTGAGAGATGGTGTATTATCCTCCAAAGGGTGTTTTGTATATTAACCCGTGCGATCGCTGTTGGTGTATTATCCTGTTAAAGCGTCGTCATGAATTATACTATGCAAAGCGTCGTTAATACATTGTCCGGTAAGACAGAGAGTAAATAGCGGTCTGTTGTATTTTCACTTCAGTCTACAGGGCTATTGCCAAATAAAATACAAAGGCTACTAGCATCAGTTTAAACAACTGGCTCAACCCAGCATTAAGAGAAGGCCTCTAACGTTTGCTTTGGTACTTCTTTAAGATCTTGGATATAAAAGGAAATCAAACGAGCGTACTGGCTGTGACTGGAGGAGAAAACCAGAGGTGTAATGGACTGCAAGATATCGAGACGAACTGAAGTTGGAGTAGTGTCGTAAAAGGGAAACCAAAGGGAATTCTTCACTTCGTTTAGATACCAAAACATTAGAAAACACTGTAAAAGTCCCCAGTGAAAATAAGTTACAATGAATTACTTATTTAATTAATTCAGTGAGAAATTTGGGACATGTCCCACACAATTACATCGTGAACCTTTTGGCCAGGAAGCCTCGCCATTATGGCACAGATTTCAACGATTTTAAGATAAATGTACTTGATATAACACTGTTTTAAGCCTGCAGCATCAGGTCACACAATCATTGCACAACCCAATCTCCTGAGGTGATGATTTTCATAAATACGTTTTTAAGCATATTTCTGGATATATGCGAATATAGGTAAAAAGTATACTCTGAAGGAGTGAAGGGATATCCCGGTTCTGAGGATCATTCGAATTATGATGTCTGTGTTCTAGCAAGACAGCTATTGAATGAGTGATTATGAATGTGTTTCCTTTAACTGGCTCACCTTACCTTGGTAGGAGACGGCTGGTGAATAATATAATAATAATAATAATAATAATAATAATAATAATAATAATAATAATAATAATAATAATAATAAATTCTTGTAAACCTTACATAATTTAATATAGTCTTACTTCTAATTCATTATGTAATCTTATTATAGTTTTATATTAAAGTGTTATGAACCTGAAGGAGTGAGGCTCGATCCTCCGTCCACTTATAGCATCCCGGTCTGTGACCAGCCAGGCTGTTGGTAACTGTCCCTCTGTTTGCAGAGCTACGTGGAATACTTCAGACCTGTGTTTGGCAAAGAAGGTTTCACTATGGCATGCCATATTATGAGACCGAAAAGTCGAGGCACTGTTACTCTCAGGTCCAACGACCCTCAGCGACCTCCACTCATTGACCCGAATTATCTGAGTCACCCTGATGACTTGGCCACCCTTGTCAGTGGTAAGTAGACACCCTGATGACCTGACTGTCCTCGTCAGTGGTATTTACCCTAAAGACCTGACCATCCTCAATCAGAGGTAAGTAGTTACCTGATGACCAACCTCGTCATTGGTAATTAGTCACCCTAGTTACTTGACCACCTTCATCAGTGTTAAGTAGTCACCCTATATAAACGGTTTACAAAACTGACAATTTGAACAACGAGCCTTTTGTGTAACATCTGGGTATCTTCATTGTGGAAACGTTTCGCTAGCCAGTGGCTTCATCAGTCCACTACAGTGAAGAACGGTTTAAGATGAAAAGGAATTTGAGGTAATCAGTCTCTCAGCCAGATGAGTTCAATCAATTTTGGTAAAAGTACAGCACATGAACGGAGAAGTGAATGCAGGGAAGTGAAGCGAAGCAGTTGAAGGCCGAGTCACCAGTGAAAAACTCCACTAGTGGACGTAGGTCATGACTGTAGGTTAGTCAAACATCGGAGAATTCCATAAATCAAGATCCATAATGGTGCTGTCTGAGAGGTGAATAATTGGTTTATAGCACTTGTGTAATGTATATCTGTCATTCACAGCATCATCTTTGGATCTCGATCCAAGGACTTCTTCAGTACTTGCCTACCCTATAGACTTACTTCCACTAGTGGATTTTTGCACCGGTGACGCCGCCTACAACTGCTGCACCTCACCTCTCTGCAGTTTATAAACTTCTTCTCCGAGTATACATACTTTTCTCAAAACTGATGGACGGAATATATCTCCAGACTGAAGGACTGATTACCTCAAACCCCTCCTCATCTTCAACCACTGTTCTCTATATTTGGACTGATAAAACCAATAGCTGGTGAAACGTTTCCACAGTAAAGATATTTAAAAGTTCCACAGGTGGTCACCCTGGTGAACCGAACACCCTCCTGAGTGTAAAAATCTCCAGTCAAGGGGGGAGCCTTGATGCTGGTGAAGGGCTCTTGACCTAGGAAACTTGAGTTACCCTCCCATCCCCCTGACGCTGGACGACCCCTACGGGCTTGTCGCTTCCGAGTGAATAATCCTCATCTTTCTAATAAAAATTTAATGCAGACGTTTAAGCCTTATAATCAACGTCGAGGGCTAAACCCTTAGGGTTCTTAGAAGAACTGGTAAATAAGAATCAAGTTTGGTCCAAGGAAAGGGAGGGAAGCTCCAATTCCTCACCTCAAGAACCCCTTACGAGCAACAAGGTTCCTCTCTCCCCTTAAAGGGAATGAAGGTAATTAATAATGTATATTCATTAATGGATTCAAGGGAAACCTGTTAGCTGGACTTGAGTCCTGTAGGTCAGCAGTAAGATAAGATTTGTTAGGATTTTTAGCCTGGGGGAGGGTTAACCACCCAGAATAACCAAAAAAGTCAGTGCGTCTTCGAGGATTGTCTTATTTCCATTGTGGTCCATCAATCTTGTTCCCCAGGATGTGACCCACATCAGTCAACACCCAGGCACCTACTTACTGCTAGGTGAAAAGGGACAAGCAAGTGTATCGAAACATGCCCAGTGTTCCTACTCGGCTGGGGATTGAACTACGGACATTTAGTGTGACACCAAAGAGCGTTTTGCCTACAGAGCCACTAGAGGCTGCACTCTGATGGAGGGGTGAGGAAATAGTTGTGCGCTGAGTCATCTCTATTGCGATGTTTACGCATGTCTGGCTACACAACTATTTACTGAATGACTAATGTTTCTTATTGGGGGGAGGGGGTCATCCTTCCTTGGAGGCTGCTGGTCTGAGATCGGACCGTGGTGGCTGTGACCTCGTGAAGCGACTCCAGGTAAACACACACGGCTATTGAATGATAGTTAATACATCCACTTTTTTGTGTGTTACCGTTTCTTGGTGAAAGACGGCTGGTGTGGTAAATGAAAAGATGTTTTTCTCAACAGCTGTGCGATTTCTACTGAAAGTGGGCAACACAACAGCCTTGGCACGCGGTCTTAGTGCTGAGTTCCACGACAAGGTAAAACTTATTGCTTTCGTTTTTTTGGGTCTGTGTACGTAAGTGCATACACAGCAATACACCTAGTTTTACTTAACCAACTGTACTTGAATAGCTTTTACCTCTCCAATATTGTCAATAAGTGCTCTAACAGTCACTACAAACATGTACTATAACTCGGTCATATTCAACATAACTTGCATCACTGCGCAATTGTAACAGACGATTTCAAGTCCAACACTTATAATTAATCGTTCAAAGAATTCCCCTGCTTTAAATGGTCAGACAAACCCAGTTTTCCTGTTACTTGTTGATCTACCAATGTAGGAGGGATGACTAAGGCCACGTTCGTTGACTGGACAGAGCATTACTTTATTCCTGTGGTCAAAATGCCTAGAAACAACCTTCTATTTACAGTTCTTCTCTCTTAATAATTTCTGTAATCATCCTTAAATCTTGCAGTCTTTGATCCCATATGTAAAAGTTTTGTTTAAATCTCTTAAATACAGCACTTTCGATACAGTCATTGGATCAAGAAGTTTGTAAGAGATTAAGTGTCACTGCATATCCAAGATAATGGAAAGATACATCGCAGCAACATTTCACAGATTTAATAGAAGACACACACGTACAAATGTGTAAGTGGATGTAGTCCCTGTTCAACCAGAAATGTCTGCTGGGGTAAACTGTGGCCAGCCGCGAATGTTTTCTCTGGTTTTCCATTCGTGCAGTGAGGTCTAGGAGACTGTGTATCTAGTATAGACTGAGATGTGAAAGTTTTGGTGTGTACGAAGAAGACATAGTTGAACTCGTAGAAAAAGATGATAAATAATCGACTGTAGAAGAAATGCTCTAGGAGCTCAATTCTCGGAGGAAGAACAATAAGATAAACAGTTAACACTGCTGGAGTTTCGCTTCTATCTTTATAATATTCACTAGACTGATAAAATTCACCATTTTTAAAGTATTGGAGGGGCCCCGTTTATACAGCACGTTTGGTTCTGGGTTACTACTGTAAAGCTAACATCGCTGTAGCGTGAATCATAGCCTTTTTCTCACTTTGATATGCAGATAAAAGCCTGAGAACATGTTTACACTATCATATATCAGTGCGAAATATAGCTAATCCTAAAAATTCATATACAGTACACATATGTGGTGAATATATTTGTTGGAAGTCTGAATAAATGAAGAATGGGTATAACTGAAAACCGCTGGATTAGCGAAACGCTGTAAAGCAAAACGCTGTAAAGTGAAACATTGTAAAGCTTGGGGGATGGCTCCTGTATTAGGATATTTTTAAATATTGTTTCGTATTTTTTGGATGATTTCCTACATATAACTTTTCGTATTAGAAATTTTTCAAAACACTGCACTGTGAGAGGATTTTACTCTATTATATTTAAAATATCTAAAATTATATGGACATTGTTACCGGAACTATGGATGCATTAACACCAAAAATCATGATAACTCACTCAATTCAAATGTCTCACTTTAATTAACTTTCTGTTTACTGCAACTGTTCAACTCACATTTCCATTCTCATGTTCGTGGGCAAATGCAATATTAATATATTCATTTACCTTGTATTATGATGGAAGTTGATGTTTGAAAGGGGTGGAAACGAGAGACTTTCACAATTAATTTTCACAGCAATGATAGTTGTAAATATATTAATTATAATGATATTTCTGTTTTGGCTATAGCCTCTGCCAGGCTGTGAGACGGAGACATACGACAGTGACGCCTACTGGGCCTGCTACGTGAGCCATCTGGCCGCCAGCTACCTACATCCAGCTGGCACCTGCAAGATGGGTCCTCCTACTGATCCCTTCAGCGTGCTCGACCATCAGCTCAAGTAGGTGAAGACCCCTCAGTGAGGGATGCCCTTTTGCCTCTGAGAAGTTCTCGATGCAAGTAGCTGGAGGCATCCCTCTCCTTGGATCAAACCTGATTGCCTCTCACACGAGTTCAGTGCGTCCCTAGGAATATATGAAGATGAATTGCATCCATGTATGCTTAAAAACAATGTTGAAATTGCTATTTTTAATACAGGGACTTGAGGCTGTGTGTGTGTGTGTGTGTGTGTGTGTGTGTGTGTGTGTGTGTGTGTGTGTGTATGTGTATGTGTGTGTGCTCACCTATTTATGGTTGCATGGGTCGAGTCATAGCTCCTGGTCTCGTGTGTGTGTGTTGGGAAAGGATGGGCAGGTATACGTAGGGAAAGGCTGTAATAGCTCCATATGGGTAGCTGTATGGATGGTAGTTGTGTCGTGGTAGCTGTATGGGTGGTAGTTGCGTGGGGGTAGTTGTATGGGTGGTAGCTGCGTGGGGGTAGCTGTATGGGTGGTACTTGCATGGGGGTAGCTGAATGGGTGGTACTTGTCTGGGGGTAGCTGAATGGGTGGAAGCCGGGTGGGGGTAGTTATGTGGACGGTATACATGTGGGAAGAGTGAGTGTACATTAACCATGACTATTAAAGGCATAAAACAACGTACATTAACCATCAGTATCAAAGGCATGCAACAATATATATATATATATATATATATATATATATATATATATATATATATATATATATATATATATAAAACAATGTATATATGTCGGGAAGGGTCCTTAAGTGAAGTACAGGTGGTAAATAACAATGACTGAGACGGTAACCTGGTATATTGAGAACAGGTAGTGGGAAACCCAGCCTGCAGTCTTGTCCTGTCTGCCTGAGGGTATGTGATTCACTGACCAACCCTCACTGTGAGGCATCTAGCAGAGCTTAACTCTGCTGACCTGACAATATTTGAAGTCCGTGGCATCACGGCTAACGTACGTTGAATTATGCTGACAGCTCGGCGACGCTTACATATGGCATCCTGATATGCAGATAATTAGATAGACAACAGACTTGTCAGGTTCTGGGCTGATATTATACAATACTAGATATGTTATACACAATAACGTACGGTATACGTAATATAATATTTAGGACACTTAAATTTAAGTGAATCTAACTGCAATTGATTGGAATTCATTATGATAATTTACAAAAAATGGTGGATCATAGTAGAATAAATAAAAAAAAATAGAACTAAACAATAGAGAATTAGATCGATCGATTGTTTACTTGATCTGTGGATTCTGAGGAAATTTATTTACAAAGTGTTTATCAGAAAAGGCAAACTTGGTGCACACAATTCTTTTACTGTTAAATCTCAGAACTCGGAGAAAACGTGAGCATCTATAAGAACATAAGAACATAAGAAAGGAGGAACACTGCAGGAGGCCTGCTAGCCCATACTAGGCAGGTCCTTTACAATTCATCCCACTAACAAAACATTTGCCCAACCCAATTTTCAATGCCACCCAAGAAATAAGCTCTGATGTGAAAGTCCCACTC
>NW_027197395.1:0-62383 GCF_038502225.1 Cherax quadricarinatus
AATATGAAGTCTAATGTTATTGTTACCCATATTTATGTATCTGTATCATGCTCCTGTTTTTTTCTGTAGTGATTCCATATAAAGCATTTCTAAAAAATTCAGTGGCAATAAAGCATATCATGGGTGTCTTAAAACTCCAGACCGACGCGTTAGTGTCGGTTTACAATCGTGTCATTACGATTTCGTGAGTTAAGTTCAATGGCTATACTATTAAATATATAATGGAACTTTATATTCTTCCTCCTGGACCCGCGTCACACTGCTGCTGGCAAAGTCAGTAACTGACTGAAGAGATAATCATCATAAGTGAGATTTAGTGGTCTATATATGACCAATAAATCCCACTGGGTTGTATAGAGCATCAGCAACGACACTGTATAAGCTCCAGGCTGCTTCGCCACACTTATTTCAGAGAACTATTATTGTTTTATCGTCAGGAGACACATGCGTGTGTTCTTGTTTTTTTCTGTTTTCCAAATGTAACTCCTTCATAACCGCTATCAGCTTTTGCTTCTGTGTTTTTAAGAGGCGACAAACTGACACTAAAAGCTTTGGATGAGGAAGCGAGACAACGTACAATAAAAGTTACAAGTTATTGGGCACTGATTCAGTCTCTTTGCCTGTCTATTCCTCCCTCCCTCTCCTCCTCTTTCCCCTCATCCATCCTTTCTCCCCCCTCTTTCCATCTCTTCATCTCTGTCTCTCCCTCCCTTCCCTCTTTTCTTTCATTCATCTTATTACTGCTACAGCTTAACATCTTTCCTAGAGAGCATCATTTGTGCTTTCTCAGGAGCAGCATATATCACGTTCTATCGTTTTCCCCAGACTTATATAGCTGTAAGCTGGTGACTGATGTACCAGAGAGGAGCTGGCATTTCCTCTTCTGGATAAGTCAGTGTCAGAGTACAACCACCTGCATAGGCATGAGATTCTGGAATTAGGTGAAGGTCATTGAAGTTGACATTATATGAAGCTTCATATATGCATATTTACATATGCAAATAAATAAGGTTTTACAGAATGTCTAATTTAACCACCTTCACCTACTGCCAGAATCCCAGGCCTATGCAGATGGCTATACTCTGACATTTACTTATCCCGCTGCTCTTTCCGCCTACTGATGCCATCTGGGAATTAAGGAACCAAAGGCAGAAAGGAGGAGGACCAGCAATCTGATTCGTATTGTCATAACGTAACACTCTGCAAAACTCTGCAAATATAATACACATTAAATGCGCATACTGCTGACCCATGACCCAGACGAGGGTCATATGTCCTACATAAGACAATGAGACCACCGAACTCAGCTCTTGCTAGCCAGAGGTTGATGCTGCCGTCTGTTGCTAGCCAGATATTGCTGCTGCTGCTAGCCACAAGCTGCTGCTGCTGCTGCTGGCCAGAGAATGCTGCTGCTGCTGGCCAGAGGATGCTGCTGCTGCTGCTGGCCAGAGGATGCTGCTGCTGCTACAGTGGCCCGACTGTGCCGTCAGTTACTCATACATTCACATATGATCTTAGACACACCACCTCGCTATCACCAGCAAAACCATCATCACCACTAAACGTGTCGCCTAAAGTTTAAGAACAATGCAGATGATGATTGACAAATAAACCAGCAGTGTGGAGGGGTTGTGGAGGAGTGTGGAGCGATGGAGGAGGAGAGTGGAAGGGTGGTGGATGAGTTTAGAGGAGTGTGAAGTGGTAGAGGAGTAGTGTGGAGATGTGGTGGAGGAGTGTGGAAGGTTGGTGGAGGTGTGTGGAGGGGTGGTGGACGAGTGTGGACAGTTCGTGGAGGAGTGTGGAGGGGTGGTATAGGAGTGTGGAGGGGTGGCGGAGGAGTGTCGAGGGTGGTGGAGGGGTGGCGGAGAACTGTGGAGGGGTGGTGGAGAAGTGTGGAGGGGTGGTGGAGGAGAGTGGACTTGTAATGGAGGACTGTGGAGTGGATAGTGGAGGAGTGTGGAGGGGATAGTGGAGGAGTGTGCAGGGGTGGTGGAGGTGTGAATGGTTGGTGGAGGAGTGTGGAGGGGTGGTGGAGGAGTGTGGAGGAGTGTGCAGGGGTGGTGGAGGAGTTTACCTGGAGAGAATTCCGGGGGTTAACGCCCCCGCGGCCCGGTATGTGACCAGGCCTCCTGGTGGATCAGAGCCTGATCAACCAGGCTGTTACTGCTGGCTGCACGCAAACCAACGTACGAGCCACAGCCCGGCTGGTCAGGTACCGACTTTAGGTGCTTGTCCAGTGCCAGCTTGAAGACTGCCAGGGGTCTGTTGGTAATCCCTCTTAGGTAGGCTGGGAGGCAGTTGAACAGTCTCGGGCCTCTGACACTTATTGTGTTGTCTCTTAACGTGCTAGTGACACCACTGATTTTCATTGGGGGGATGTTACATCGTCTGCCAAGTCTTTTGCTTTCGTTGTGAGTGATTTTCGTGTGCAAGTTCGGTACTAGTACCTCTAGGATTTTCCAGGTGTATATAATCATGTATCTCTCCCGCCTGCGTTCCAGGGAATACAGGTTCAGGAGCTGGAGGGATGGTGGAGAAGCGTGAAGGGGTGGTGAATTAGTGTGAAATGGTGGTGGAGAAGTGTGGAGGGATTGTGGAGGACAGTAGACCAATAATGGAGGAGTGTGGTGGGGATAGTGGAGGAGTCTGGAGGGGTGGTTGAGGAGTGTGGACTTGTAATGGAGGAGTGTGGAGGGGATAGTGGAGGAGTGTGGAGGGTTGGTGGAGGAGTGTCGACAGGTGGTGGAGGAGTGTGGAGTGGTGGTGGAGGAGAGTGGACTATTAATGGAGGAGTGTGGAGGGGTGGTTGAGGAGTGTTGACAGGTGGTGGAGGAGTATGGAGGGATGGTAGAGGAGTGTGGAGGGTTGGGGAGGAGTGTTGAGGGGTGGTGGAAAAGTGTTAAAGGGTGGTGGAGGAGTGTGGAACGATGGAAGAGTGTGGAAGGGTGGTTGACGAGTGTGGAGGAGTGTGAAGGGGTGGTTGAGGAGTGTGGAGGGCTGGTGGAGGAGTGTGGAGCGGTGGTGGAGAAGTGGGAAGGGGTGGTGGAGGAGTGTGGAGGAGTGTAGAGGGGTGGAGGAGGAGTGTGGAGGGGTTGTGGTGGAGTGTGGAGGGATGGTGGACGAGTGTGGAGGAGTGGTGGAGTGTGGAAGGGTTGTGGATTAGAGTGTAGGGGTGGTGGAGGAGTGTGAAGGAGTGGTGGAGTGTGCATGGGTGTTGGAAAATTGTGGAGGAGTGGTGGAGGAGTGTGCAGGAGTGGTGAAGGAGTGTGGAGGAGTGATGGAGTGTGGAGGGGTTATGCAGGAGTGTGGAGGGAAGGTGTTGAAGTGAGGAGGGGTAGTGGAGTGTGAATGGGTGTTGGAAAATTGTGGAGGCGTGGTGGAGGAGTGTGGAGGAGTGGTGGAGGAGAGTGGAGTGGAGGTGGAGGAGTATAGACCAGTGGTGGACGAGTGCGGACTGGTGGTGGAGGAGTGTGGACGGTTGGATGAGGAGTGTGGGGGGGTGGTAGAGGAGAGTGGATGAGAGATGGAGGAGGAGTGATGAGGGGATATTTGAGGAGAGAGGAGGGGAGAGTGGAGGAGTCTGGAGGAGAGAGTGGAGAAGAGTGGAGAGGACAGTAGAGGAGTGTTGAGGGGATAGTAGAAGAGTGTGGTCAGGGTATAGTGGAAGAATGTGGAGGGGATAGTAGAGGAGTATGGATGGGATAGTTGAGGAGTGTGGAGGGGATAGTTGAGGAGTGTGGAGGGGATAGTGGAGGAGTGTGGAGGGGATTGTGTAGGAGTGTGGAGGGGATAGTTGATGAGTGTGGAGGTGAGAGCAATGGAATGTGGAGGGGATAATGGAGGAGTGTGTACTTGTAATGGAGGAGTGTGAAGGGGCTAGTGGAGGAGTGTGGAGGGGTGGTGGAGGAGTGTGGGCAGGTGGTGGAGGAGTGTGGAGGGGTGATGGAGGAGAGTGGACTTGTAATGGAGGAGTGTGGAGGGGATAGTGGAGGAGTGAGGGGGGTTGTGGAGGAGTGTGGACAGGTGGTGGATGAGTGTGGAGGGGTGGTGTAGGAGTGTGGAGGGGTGGTGGAGGAGTGTGGACTTGTGGTGGAGGAGTGCGGAGGGGTGGTGGAGGGGTGTGGAGGGGAGGTGGAGGAGTGTGGAGGGGTGGTGGAGGAGTGTGGACGGGTGGTGAAGGAGTGTGGAAGGGTGGAATAGAAGTGCGGAGGGGTGGTGGAGGAGTGTGGAGGGAAGGTGGAGGAGTGTGGAGGCGTGGTGATTGTTGAGGGGTGGTGAAAGAGTGTGGAGGGGTGGTGGAAGAGTGTGAAGGGGTGATGGAGGAGAGTGGACGGGTGGGGAAGGAGTGTGGAGGGGTGGTGGAGGAGTGTGGAGGGGTGGTTAAAGAGTGTGGAGGGGTGGTGGAGGAGAGTGGAGCGGTGGTGCAGCGTAAAGGGGTGGTATAGGAGTGTGAAGGGGTGGTGGAGGAGTGTGGAGGGATGGTTGATAAGTGTGGAGGGGTGGTGGAGGAGTGTGGAAGGTTGGATGAGGAGTATGGAGGGGTGGTGGAGGAGTGTGGAGAAGCATCGAGGGGTGGTGGAAGAATGTGCAGGGGTGGTGGAGGAGTGTGGAGGGGTGTTATTTAAGTGAGAAGGGATGGTGGATGAAAGTGGAGCGATGGAGGAGAGTGGAAGGGTGGTGGATGAGTGTGGAGGGGTTGTGGAGGAGTGTGGATGGGTGGTGGAGGAGTGTGGATGAGTGGTGGACGAGTGCGGAGGGGTGGTGGAGGAATGTGGACAGGGTGAGGATTAGTGTGGAGGGTGGTGGAGGAGTGTTGAGGAGGGGTGGAGGAGTGTTGAGGAGGGGTGGAGGAGTGTAAAGGGGGGTGGAGGATTGTGGAGGGATGGAGGAGGAGTGATGATGGGATATTGGAGGAGAGAGGAAGGTAGTGGAGGAGTCTGGAAGAGATAGTGGAGAAGAGTGGAGAGGATAGTAGACGAGTGATGAGGGGATAGTAGAGGGGTGTGGAGGGCATAGTGAAAGAATGTGAAGGGGATAGTAGAGAAGAAGAAGATAGGGGATAGTTGAGGAGTGTGGAGGGGTGTTGGAGGAGTGTGGATGGTTGGTGGATAAGTGTAGAGGAGTGGTGGAGGAGTGTGGAGTGGAGGTGAAGGAGTGTGGAAGGATGGAGTAGGAGGGTATAGGGGTGGTGGAGTATGTAGAAGCATGGAGGGGTTATGGAGGAGTGTGGAGGGGTGGTGATGAAGTGTGGTGGAGATGTGGAGGAGTGTGGAGCGATGGAGGAGGAGTGTGGAAGGGTGGTGGAGGAGTGTGTAGGAGTGTGGAGGGGTGGTGGAGGAGTGTGGAGGGGTGGTGGAAGAGTGTGGAGGGGTGGTGGAGGAGTGTGGAGGGTGTTGGAGGAGTGTGACGGGGTAGTGGACGAGTGTGGAAAAATGGTGTGGAGGGGTGGTGGAGAAGTGTGGAGGGGTGGTGGAAGAGTGTGGAGGAGTGGTGGAGAAGTGTGGAGGGGTATTGGAGAAGTGTGAAGGAGTGGTGGAGAAGTGTGGAGCGATGGAGGAGGAGTGTGGAAAGGTGATGGAGGAGAGTGGAGGAGTGTGAAAGGGTGGTGGAAGAGTGTGGAAGGGTGGTGGAGGAGTGTGGAGGGGTGGTGGAGGTGTGTGGAGAAGTTTGGAAGGGTGGTGGAGAAGTGTGGAGGGGTATTGGAGAAGTGTGAAGGAGTGGTGAAGTGTGGAGCGATGGAGGAGTGTGGAGGAGTGTGGAGGTGTGGTAGAGAAGTGTGGAGGGGTGGTTGAGAAGTGTGGAGGGGTGGTTGAGAAGTGTGG
The DNA here is from genome assembly GCF_038502225.1 of Cherax quadricarinatus. Taxonomy (NCBI): domain Eukaryota; kingdom Metazoa; phylum Arthropoda; class Malacostraca; order Decapoda; family Parastacidae; genus Cherax; species Cherax quadricarinatus. The sequence continues at coordinate 5,823 of NW_027197395.1, forward strand.
AGGGGTGGTTGAGAAGTGTGGATGCGTGGTGGAGAAGTGTGAAGGAGTGGGGGAGAAGTGTGGAGCGATGGAAGAGGAGTGTGGAAAGGTGGTGGAGTGTGGAGGTGTGGTGGAGGAGTGTGGAGGGGTGGTAGAGAAGTGTGGAAAGGTGGTGGAGAAGTATGGAGGGGTGGTGGAGGAGTGTGGAGGTTTGGTTGAGAAGTGTGGAGGGGTGGTGGAGAAGTGTGGAGGGGTGGAGGAGGAGAGTAGACTTGTAATGGAGGAGTCTGGAGGGAATTGTGGAATATTGTTTAGGGGTGGTGGAGGAGTGTGGACTTGTAATGGTGGAGTGTGGAGGGGATAGTGGAGGAGTGTAGAGGGGTGGTGGTGGAGGAGTGTGGAGGGTTGGTGGAGGAGTGTGAGGGGTTGTTGATGAGAGTTAACTTGTAATGGAGGAGTGTGGAGGGGATAGTGGAGGAGAGTAGAGGGGTGGTGGAGGCGTGTGGACAGGTGGTGGAGGAGTGTGGAGGGGTGATGGAGGAGTGTGGAGGGTTGGTGGAGGAGTGTGGAGGGGTGATGGAGGAGTGTGGAGGGGTGGTGAAGGAGTGTGGAGATATGGTGTAGGAGTGTTGAGGAGAGGTGGAGGAGTGTGGAGGGGTGGTGGACGAGTGTGGAGGTGTGGAGGAGGAGTGTGGAGAGATAGTGAAGGAGTGTTGAGGGGGGTGGAGTGTAGACAGGAGGTGAAGGAGTGTAGAGATGTGGTGGAGCATTGTGGAGGAGTGTTGGAAGAGTGTAGAGGGGTGGTGTAGGAGTGTGGAGGTGTGGTTGAGGAGTGTGAATGGTGGAGGAGTGTGGAAAGGAGGTGGATGAGTGTACAGGGGTGGTGGAGGAGTGTGGACAGGAGGTGAAGGAGTGTGAAGATGCGGTGGAGGATTGTTTAGGAGTGTTGGAAGGGTGTAGGAGTGTGGAGCTGTGGTGGAGGAGTGTGGAGCTGTGGTGGAGGAGTGTGGAGCTGTGGTGGAGGAGTGTGGAAAGGAGGTGGAGGAGTTTGGAGGGGTTGTCGAGGAGTATGAAGGGGTGGTGGAGGAGTGTGGAGTGATGGAGGAGGAGTGTTCAAGGGTGTTGGAGAAGTGGATAGGAGTGTAGAGGTGTGGTGGAGGAGTGTGAAATGGTTGTGGATGAGTGTGGAGGGGTGGTGGTGGTGAAGGAGTGTGGAGGAGTGGTGGAAGAGTGTGGAGGGGTGGTGGAGTGTGAATAGGTGTGGTGGAGTGTGGACTTGCGGTGGAGGAGTGTGGAGAGGTGGTGGATATGTGTGGAGGGGATGTGGAGGAGTGTGGAGGGGAGGTGAAGGAGTGTGGCAGGATGGAGGAGGGATGTGGGGGTGGTGGAGGATTGTGGAGAAGCATGGAGGGGTGGTGGAGGAGTGTGGAGGGGAGGTGGAGGGATGTGGAGGGGTGGTCAAGAAGTGCGAAGGGGTTGTGGAGGAGGAATGTTCAAGGGTGGTGAAGGAGTGTGAAGGAGTGTGGAGGAGTAAAGAGGGGTGGTGGAGGACTGTGGAAGGGTGGTGAAGTAGTGTGGAGTTGTGGAGGAGAAGTGTGAAGCAGTGGTGGAGGAGTGTGGAGCGATGTAGGAGGAGTGTGGAAGGGTGGTGGAGGAGTGTGGAGGATTGTGGAGTGGTTTGGAGGAGTGTGGAGGGGTTGTGGAGAAGTGTGGATGAGTGGTGGAGGAGTGTGGAGGAGTTGTGGAGAGTGGAGGGGTTTTGGAGGAGGGTGGAGGTGTGGTGGAGGAGTGTGGAGGAGTGGTGGAGTGTTGACGGGTTGTGGAATATTGTATAGGGGTGGGGGAGTAGTGTGGAGGAGTGTTGTAGGAGAGTGGAGTGGTGCTGTAGAAGTGTGGAGGAGTAGTGAACGAGTGCGGAGGGGTGGTGGAGGAGTGTTGACAGGTTGAGGATTAGTGTGGAGGTTGGTGAAGGAGTTTTTAGGAGGGGTGGAGGAGTGTAAAGGGGTAATGGAGGATTGATGGAGGAGGAGTGATGAGGGGGTAGTGGAAGAGTCTTGAGGAGATAGTGGAAGAGTCTTGAGGAGATAGTGGAGAAGAGTGGAGAGGATAGTAGAGGAGTGTGGAGGGTATAGTAGAGGAGAGTGGAGGAGATAGTGAAAGAATGTGAAAGGGATAGTAGAGGAGAATGGAGGGGATAGTAGAGGAGTGTGGAGGAGTGTTGGAGGAGTGTGTTGGGTTGGTGGATAAGTGTGGAGGAGGGGTGGAGGAGTGTTTAGGGGAGGTGAAGCAGTGTGGAAGGATGGAGTAGGAGTGTATAGGGGTGGTGGAGGAGTGTGGAGAAGAAAAGAGAGGTTATGGAAGAGTGTGGAGGGGTGGTGGAGGAGTGTGGAGGGGTGACCATGAAGTGTGATGGGGATGTAGAGGAGTGTGGAGCGATGGAGGAGGAGTGTGGAAGGGTGGTGGAGGAGTGTGAAGGAGTGTGGAGGGGTGGTGGAGGAGCGTGGATCAGTGGTGGAGGAGTGTGGATGGTGGTGAAGGAGTGTGGCGGGAAGGTGGAGGAGTGTGGAAAGGTTGTGGAGGAGTGTGGAGTGGTTGTGGAGGAGTGTAGAGGGGTGGTGGAGGAGTGTGCAGGGGAGGTGGAGGAGTGTGCAGGGGTGGAGGAGGAGTGTGGGGGGGGTGGTGGAGGAGTGTGGAATGGTGGTGGAGAAGTGTGGAGGGGTGGGTGAGAAGTGTGAAGGAGAGGTGGACAAGTGTGAAGGACTGGTGGAGGAGTGTGGAGCGATGGAGGAGGAGTGTGGAAGGGTGGTGGGGGAGTGTGGAGGTGTGTGGAGGGGTATTGGAGAAGTGTGAAAGGGTGGTGGAGGAGTGCGCAGGGGTTTTGGAGGAGTGTGGACAGGTGGTGGAGTGTGGATGGGTGGTGGATTAGTGTGGAGGGGTGGTGGAGGAGAGTTGACGGTGGTGGAGGAGTGTGGAGGGTTGGTAGAGAAGTGTGGAGGGGTGGTGGAGAAGTGTGGAGGGGTGTTGGAGGAGAGTGGTCTTGTAATGGAGGAGTGTGGAGGGAATAGTGGAGGGTTGTGGAGGGGTGGTTGAGGAGTGTGGACTTGTAATGGTGGAGTGTGGAGGGGATAGTGGAAGAGAGTAGAGGGGTGGTGGAGGAGTGAAGGGGATGGTGGAGGAGTGTGGAGGGTTGGTGGAGGAGTGTTGAGGTGTGGTGGACGAGTGTGGAGGGGTGGTGGAGAATCGTGGAGCGGTTGTGGAGGAGTGTTAAGGTGTGGTGGAGGAGTGTGGAGGGGTGGTGAAGGTGTGTGGAGGTGTGGTGAAGGAGTGTGGAGGGGTGGTGGAGGAGTGTGAAGGAGTGGTGGACGAGTGTTTAGGGGTAGTGGAGGAGTGTGGAGGGGTAGTGAAGGAGTGTTGAGGGGGGTGGAGAAGTGTGGAGGAGTGGTGGAGTGTGGAGGGGTAGCAAAGGATTTTGGACTGGTGGTGGAGGAGTGAGCAGGGGTGGTGGATGAGTGTGGAGTGGTGGTGGAGGAGTGTGGACAGGAGGTGAAGGAGTGTGGCGGGCTGGTGGAGGAGTGTGGAGGAGTGGTGGAAGAGTGTGGAGGGGTAGGTGAGGAGTGTGAATAGTGGAGGAGTGTGTAGTTGTGGTGGAGGAATGTGGAGAGGTGGTTTAGGAGTGTGGAGGAGTGTGGAAGGGTGGTGGAGAAGTGTGGAGGGGTATTGAAGAAGTGTGAAGGAGTGGTGGAGAAGTGTGGAGCGATGGAGGAGGAGTTTGGAAGGGTGGTTGAGGAGTGTGGAGGAATGTGGAGGGGAGGTGGAGGAGTGTGGAAGGGTGGTGGAGGAGTGTGGAAGGGTGGTGGAGGAGTGTGGAAGGGATGTGGAGGAGTTTGGAGGGGTGGTGAAGGAGTGTGGAGGAGTGGTGGAGAAGGGTGGAGGGGTGGTGGAGGAGTGTGGATGGGTGGTAGAGAAGTGTGGAGGAGAGTAGACTTGTAATGGAGGAGTGTGGAGGGAATAGTGGAGGAGTGTTTAGGGGTGGTGGAGGAGTGTGGACTTGTAATGGTGGAGTGTGGAGGGGATAGTGGAGGAGTGTGGAAGGGTGGTGGACGAGTGTGGAGGGGTGCTGGAGGAGTGGGGAAGGGTTGTGGATGATAGTGAACTTGTAATGGAGGAGTGAGGAGTTGATAGTGGAGGAGAGTAGAAGGGTGGTGGAGGCGTGTGGACAGGTGGTGGAGGAGTGTGGAAGGGTGGTGGAGGAGTGTGGAAGGGTGGTGGAGGTGTGTGGAAGGGATGTGGAGGAGTTTGGAGGGGTGGTGAAGGAGTGTGGAGATGCGGTGCAGGAGTTTTGAGGAGTGGTGGAGGAGTGTGGAATGTGTGGAGGGGTGGTGGACGAGTGTGGAGGGGTGGTGGAGGAGTGTGGACGTGTTTTGGAGGAGTGTGGAGGGGTGGTGGAGGAGTGTGGAGGAGGAGTGTGGTGGAGGAGTGTGGAGGGGTGGTGGTGGAGGAGGGGTAGGAGGAGTGTGGAGGGGTGGTGGGGGGGTGGAGGAGTGTGGAGGGGTGGAGGAGGAGTGTGGAGGGGTGGAGGAGTGTGAAGGGGTGGTGGAGGAGTGTGGAGGGGTGGTGGAGGAGGAGTGTGGAGGGGTGGTGGAGGGGTGGTGGAGGAGTGGAGGAGTGGTGGAGGAGTGTGGAGGGGTGTGGAGGAGTGTGGAGGGTGGTGGAGGATGGTGGAGGAGTGTGGAGTGTGTGGAGGGAGTGTGGAGGGGAGTGGAGGAGTGTGGAAAGGTGGTGGAGGAGTGTGGAGTGGTGGTGGAGGAGTGTGGAGGAGTGGTGGAGGAGTGTGGAAAGGAGGTGGAGGAGTGTAGAGGAGTGGTGGAGGAGTGTGGAGTGGTGGTGGAGGAGTGTTGGAGGAGTGTGGAGGGGGAGTGTGGAGGAGTGTGGATGGGTGGTGGAGAAGTGTGGAGGGGTGGTGGACGAGTGTGGAGCGATGGAGAGTGGTGGAGTGTGGAAGGGTGGTGGAGTGTGGAGGAGTGTGGAGGAGTGTGGAGGAGTGTGGGTGGAGAAGTGTGGAGTGGTGGTGGAGGAGTGTGGAGGGGTGGTGGAGGAGTGTGGAGTGGTGGAGGAGTGTGGAGTGCTGGTGGAGGAGTGTGGAGGGGGTGGATGAGTGTGGAGGTGGTGGAGCAGTGTGGATGGGTGGTGGAGGAGTGTGGAGGGTTGGAGGAGGAGGAGTGTGGGGTGGAGGAGGAGTGTGCAGGGGTGGTGGATGAGTGTGCACGGGTGGTGGTGGAGTGTGGAGGGGTGATGGAAGAGAGTGGTCTTGTAATGGAGGAGTGTGGAGGGAATAGTGGAGGAGTGTGAAGGGGTGGTGGAGGAGTGTGGACAGGTGGTGGAGGAGTGTGGAGGGGTTGTGGATGATAGTGAACTTGTGATGGAGGAGTGAGGAGGAGATAGTGGAGGATAGTAGAGGGGTGGCGGAGGAGTGTGGAGGGGTGGTGGAGGAGTGTGGAGGGGTAGTGGACGAGTGTGGAGGGGTAGTGGAGGAGAAAGGGTGTGGAGGAGTGGTGGAGTGTGGAGGGGTTGTGTAGGAGTGTGGAAGGGTGTTGGAGGAGTGTGGAGGGGTGGTGGATGAGTGTGGAGGGGTGGTGGAAGAGTGTGAAGGGCTGATGGAGGAGTGGAGGGGTGTGGAGGAGTGTGGAGGGGGTGGTGGACTGAGTGTGGAGTGTGCAGGGGCGGAGGGGTGGTGGAGGAGTGTGGAGGAGGTGAAGGAGTGCGGAGGGGTGGTGGAGGAGTGTGTAGGAGGAGTGTGGAGGGGTGAGTGGAGGAGTGTGGAGGGGGTGGAGGAGTGTGGAGGAGTGTGGAAGGGAGAGAGTGGAGGAGTGGTGGAGAAGTGGAGGTGGAGGAGTGTGGAGGGGTGGTGGATGGTGAGTGTGGAGGGTAGTGGTGGAGGAGTGTGGAGGGGTGGAGGAGGAGTGTGGAGGGTGAGTGTGGAGTGTGGAGGGGTGGTGGAGGAGTGTGGAGTGTGGAGGGGGTGGGAGAAGTGTGAGGGTGTGGGTGGAGGAGGTGGAGGGGTGGTGGTGTGGAGGGGTGGTGGAGGAGTGTGGAGGTGGTGGAGGAGTGTGGATGGAGGGTGGTGGAGGAGTGTGGAGGAGTGGTGGAGGAGTGTGGAGGGGTGGTGGAGAAGTGTGGAGGGTTGGTAGAGAAGTGTGGAGGGGTGGTGGAGAAGTGTGGAGGGGTGGAGGATGAGTGTGGTCTTGTAATGGAGGAGTGTGGAGGGAATAGTTGAGGAGTGTTGAGGGGTGGTGGAGGAGTGTGAACTTGTAATGGAGGAGTGTGCATGGAATAGTGGAGGAGTGAGTAGAGGTGGTGGAGGAGGAGTGTGGACAGGTGGTGGAGGAGTGTGGAGGGGTTGTGGATGAGAGTGAACTTCTAATGGAGGAGTGTGGTGGAGATAGTCGAGGAGAGTAGAGGGGTGGTGGAGGAGTGTGGAGTGATGGAGGAGTGTGGAGGGAGTAGTGGAGGAGTGTGGAGGGGTGGTGGAGGAGTGTGGAGGGGTGGTGAACGAGTGTGGAGGAGTGGTGGAGTGTGGAGGGTAAGTGAAGGAGTGTGGAAGGGTGGTGGAGGAGTGTGCAGGGGTGGTGGGAGTGTGAGGGGTGGTGGAGGAGTGTGGATAGGAGTGGTGTGAGGAGTGTGGACAGGTGGTGGAGGAGTGTGGAGAGGTGGTGGAGGAGTGTGAGGAGTGTTGAGGGAGTGTGGGAGGGGTGGTATAGGAGTGATGAGGTGTGGTTGAGGAGTGTGAATGGTGGAGGAGAGTGGAGTTGTGGTAGAGGCGAGTGGAAAGAAGGTTGATAAGTGTGGAGGGGTGGTGGAGGAGTGTGGAGAAGCATTGAGGGGTGGTGGAAGAGTGTGGAGGCGAGGCGGAGGAGTGTTGTCGAGGAATAAGAAGGGGTGGTGGAGGATTGTGGAGTGATGGAGGAGGAGTGTTCAAGGGTGGTGGAGGAGTGTGGAGGAGTGAGGAGGGGTGGTGGAGGAGTGTGGAGGAGTGTGGAGCGGTGGTGGACGACTGTGGAGGGGTAATGGAGGAGTGTGCAGGTGTGTTGGAGAAGTGTGAAGCGGTTTTGGAGGAGTGTGGAGTTGTGGTGGAGTGTGGAAAGGAGGTGGATAAGTGTGGAGGGGTGGTGGAGGAGTGTGGAGGGTAGGTGAAGGAGTGTAGAAGAGTGTGGTGTGCTGGTGGATGTCTGTGGAGGGGTGATGGAGGAGAGTGCAGGGGTGGTGGAGAAGTGTGGAGCGGTGGTGAAGGAGTGTGGAGCGTGGTGAGAAGAGTGTGGAAGGGTGGTGGAGAAGTGTGGAGGAGTGGTGGACGAGTGTCGAGGAGTGGTGGAGTGTGGAGGGGTGGTGGAAAATTGTGTAGGTGTGGAGGAGGAGTGTGGAGAAGCGGGGGAGGAGTGTGGAGAGTGGTGGAGGAGTGTGGAGGAGTGGTGGTGAGTGTGGAGGGGTGGTGGAGGAGTGTGAAGAGGAGTGGAGGAGTGTGGACTTGTGGTGGAGGAGTGTGGAGTGGTGGTTGATAAGTGTGAATGGGATGTGGAGGAGTGTGGATGGGAGGTGGAGGAGTGTGGAGGGAAGGAGGGAGGAGTGGTGGAGGATTGTGGAGAAGCATGTGAGGGGTGGTGGAGGAGTGTGGAGAAGCGGGATGTGGAGGGGTGGTGGACGAGTGTGGAGGGGTGGTGGAGGAGTGGAGCGATGGAGGAGGGTGTTCAAGGGTGGTGAAGGAGTGTGGAGGAGTGTGGAGGAGTGTGGAGGGGTGGTGGAGGACTGTGGAAGGGTGGTGGAGAGTGTGGAGTTGTGGAGGAGAAGTGTGAAGGAGTGTGGAGGAGTGTGGAGCGAGTGGAGGAGGAGTGTGGAGGTGGTGGAGGAGTGTGGAGGAGTGTGGAGGGGTGTTGGAGGAGTGTGGAGTGGTGGTGTAGGAGTGTGGAGGGGAGTGTGGAGGAGTGTGGAGTGGATAGGTTGTGGAGGAGTGAGGAGGAGTGGTGGAGGAGTGTGGATAGTGGTGGAGTGTGGAGGTGTGGTGGAGGTGTGGTGGAGGAGTGTGGAGGAGTGTTGTATGAGGGTGGAGTGGTGCTGTAGGAGTGTGGAGGAGTAGTGAACGAGTGCGGAGGGGTGGTGGAGGAGTGTGGGCAGGTTGAGGATTAGTGTGGAGGGTGGTGGAGGAGTGTTGAGGAGGGGTGGAGGAGTGTAAAGAGGTAATGGAGGATTGTGGAGGGATTGAGGAGGAGTGATGATTGGATATTGGAGGAGGGAGGTGGCGATAGTGGAGGAGTCTTGACGAGATAGTGGAGAAGAGTGGAGAGGATAGCAGAGGAGTGTGGAGGGTATAGTAGAGGAGTGTGGAGGGATAGTGAAAGAATGTGAAGGGGATAGTAGAGGTGAATTGAGGGGATAGTTGAGGAGTGTGGAGGTGTGTTGGAGGAATGTGGAAGGTTGGTGGATAAGTGTGGAGGAGTGGTGGAGGAGTGTGGAGAAGCAAGGAGGGGTTATGGAAGAGTGTGGAGGGGTAGTGGAGGAGTGTGGAGGGGTAGCCTTGAAGTGTGATGGGGATGTGGAGGAGTGTGGAGCGATGGAGAAGGAGTGTGGAAGGGTGGTGGAGGAGTGTCTAGGAGTGTGGAGGGGTTGTGGAGGAGTGTGGAGGGGTGGAGGAGGAGTGTGGAAGAATGGTGGAGGAGTGTGGAGGGTGGTGGAGGAGTGTGGCGGGAAGGTGGAGGAGTGTGGAAAGGTGGTGGAGGAGTGTGGAGTGGTGGTGGAGGTGTGTAGAGGTGTGTTGGAGGAGTGTGCAGGGGAGGTGGAGGAGGGTGCATTGGAGGTGGAGGAGTGTGGAGGGGTGGTGGAGTGTGGAGGAGTGTGGATGGGTGGTGGAGAAGTGTGGAGGGGTGGTGCAGAAGTGTGAAGGAGAGGTGGAGAAGTGTGAAGGAGTGGTGGAGGAGTGTGGAGCGATGGAGGAGGAGTGTGGAAGGGTGGTGGAGGAGTGTGGAGGAGTGTGAAGGGGGTATTGGAGGGGTGCCGAGGGGTGGTGGAGGCGTGTGGAGGGGTCTTGGAAGAGTGTGGAAGGGTGGTGGAGGAGTGTGGAGGGGTGGTGGAGGAGTGTGGACAGGTGGTGGAGGAGTGTGGATGGGTGGTGGAGGAGTGTGGAGGGGTGGTGGAGGGTGGTGGAGGAGTGTGGAGGGTTGGTAGAGAAGTGTGGAGGGGTGGTGGAGAAGTGTGGAGGGGTGGTGGAGGAGAGTGGTCTTGTAATGGAGGAGTGTGGAGGGAATAGTGGAGGAGTGTGGAGGGAATAGTGGAGGAGCGTGGAGGGGTGGTGGATGAGTGTGGACTTGTAATGGTTGAGTGTGGAGGGGATTGTGGAGGAATGTGGAGGGGTGGTGGTGGAGGAGTGTGGACAGGTGGTGGAGGAGTCTGGAGGGGTTGTGGATGAGAGTGAACTTGTAATGGAGGAGTGTGGAGGGGATAGTGGAGGAGAGAAGAGGTGTGCTGGAGGCGCGAGGACAGGTGGTGGAGGAGTGTGGAGGGATGGTGGAGGAGTGTGAAGGGTTGGTGGAGGAGTGTGGAGGGGAGGTGGACGAGTGTGGAGGGGTTGTGGAGAAGTGTGGAGCGGTAGTGGAGGAGTGTTAAGGTGTGGTGGAATAGTGTGGAGGGGTGGTGAAGGAGTGTGGAGGTGTGGTGAGGAGTGTGGAGGGGTGGTGGAGGAGTGTGGAGGGGTGGTGGACGAGTGTGGAGGGGTGGTGGAGGAGTGAGGAGCGGTAGTGAAGGAGTGTTGAAGGGGTGGAGAAGTATTGAGGAGTGGTGGAGTGTGGAGGGGTAGTGCAGGAGTGTGGATGTGTATTGGAGGAGTGTGCACGGGTTGTGGATGAGTGTGCTTTGGTGGTGGAGGAGTGTGGACAGGAGGTGAAGGAGTGTGGAGGGGTGGTGGAGGAGTGTGGAGGGGTTTTGGAAGAGTGTGGATTGGTAGTTGAGGAGTGTGAATGGTGGAGGAGAGTATAGTTGTGGTGGAGGAGTGTGGAAAGGAGGTGTATAAATGTGGAGGAGTGCTGGAGGAGTGTGGAGGATAGGTGAAGGAGTGTTGAAGAATGGAGGAGAAGTGGGGAGGAATGGTGGAGGAGTGTGGAGAAGCTTTGAGGGGTGGTGGAAGAATGTTGAGGGGAGGTGGAGGAGTGTGGAGTTGTGGTCAAGGAGTATGAAGGGGTGGTGGAGGAGTGTGGAGTGATGGTGGAGTGTTCAAGGGTCGTGAAGGAGTGTGGAGGAGTGTAAAGGGGTGGTGGAGGAGTGTGGAGGAGTGTGGAGCGGTGGTGGAGGACTGTGGAGGGGTGATGGGGGAGTGTGCAGGGGTTGTGGAGAAGTGTGAAGCGGTGGTGGAGGGTGGAGCGATGGAGGAAGAGTGTGGAAGGGTGGTGGAGGAGTGTGGAGGGTGGTGGAGGAGTGTGGAGGGGTGGTGGAGGAGTGAGGAGGGGTTGTTGAGAAGTGTGGATGGGTGGTGGAGGAGTGTGGAGGAGTGGTGGAGTGTGGAGGGGTTGTTGAGGAGTGTGGAGGAGTGGTGGAGGAGTGTGGAGGAGCGGTGGAGTGTGGATGGGTGGTGGACAATTGTGGAGGTGTATAGGAGTGTGGAGGAGTGGTGGAGGAGTTTGGAGTGGTGGTAAAGGAGTGTGGAGGAGTGGTGGAAGAGAGAGGAGGGGAGGTGGAGGAGTGTGAACGGTGGTGTAGGAGTCAGGAGTTGTTGTGGAGGAGTGTGGAGAGGTGGTGGATAAGTGTGGAGGGGTGGTGAAGGAGTGTGGAGGGGAGGTGAAGGAGTGTGGAGGGATGGAAGAGGAGTGTGGAGGGGTGGTGGAGGAGTGTGGAGAAGCATAGAGGGGCGGTGGAGGAGTGTGGAAGGGAGGTTGAGGAGTGTGGAGGGGTGGTCGAGAAGTGTGAATGGGTGGTGGAGGAGTGTTGAGCAATGGAGGAGGAGTGTTCAAGGGTGGTGGAGGAGTGTGGTGGAGTGTGGAGGGGTGGTGAAGGACTGTGGAGGGGTGATGGTGTAGTGTGGAGGGGTGGTGGAGAAATGTGAAGCGGTGGTGGAGAAGTGTGGAGCGATGGAGGAGGATTGTGGAAGGGTGGTGGAGGAGTGTGGAGGACTGTGGAGGGGTGGTGGAGGTGTGTGGAGGGGTTGTGGAGTGTGGAGGGGTTGCAGAGGAGTGTGGAGGGGTGATGGAGGAGTGTTGAGTGGTGGTGGAGGAGTGTGGAATAGTGGTGGACGAGTTAGGTTAGGGAGTGTGTGGAGTGTGGAGGGGTGGTGGAGGTTAAATTGTTGAGGTTAGGTGGAGGAGGTTAGGTTAGGCTAGGTTAGGTTAAATTAGGTTAAGTTAGGTTAGGTTAGTTGAGGTTAGGTTAGGTTAGGTTAGGTTAGGGTTGATTAGGTTAGGGTAAGTAAGGTTAGGGTCAGTTAGGTTAGGTTAGGGTTAGTTAGATTAGGTTAGGGCAGGTTAGGTTAGGTTAGGTTAGGTTAGGTTAGGTTAGGTTAGGTTAAGTTAAGTTAGGTTTGGTTAGGTTATCTACTTCACTACATCACAGTACTTCATAATTGTCACTACACTTCAGTCATCGCTTCCTGACAATCATTGTTCAGTCATCAGTTGAGTTTCAGTTGATGACTCTGACGAGTACTTCACTACACCACTACACTGCACAAGTCAGTACTTCATAATTGTCACTACACTTCAGTCATCGCTTCCTGACAATCATTGTTCAGTCATCAGTTGAGTTTCAGTTGATGACTCTGACGAAATATTGTAGAATAAATATCAATTTATATACTATTCCAAACGTACCCCCATAGCCGAGTTGGTAAAGCATCCGACTCTGCAACAAAGAACGTGGGTTCGAATCCCACCTCCACCTGTTTGATTATACAACCTGTTTGATTATTTCACCTGAATTCATTGTGAAGAGTATTAGTCACAACTAGATCACAATGGATGAACAACGACGATTGCTTCTAGAGGAAATTAGAAAATGGAAGAAGAAAATGGAAAATGAGAAAATCCTGCGGCAGGAAATTCTCCAAGAAAGGAAAGAAATCCTTGAACACAATAGAATGTTAACAGCAATGTTTGTTGATCAAGAGAATAAAGTCATACAAGCTGATATGAAGGAGAGAGCTAAGAAAAGACGCTTGGAGAAGCAAGAAAAATGTAATAAGAAGTTACGAGGATCTTGAATTGAAGGTTTAAGTTGTTAGGAGTAGTTGTTAATATAAGGAATTTATGTTATTATTATTAGAAGTTTCTTATGTTGTTATGAGGAGTTTCATGTGTTGCTATGAGAAGATTCTTAATTTTTAATGAGGAGAGGAAGGAATAACAAACACTCACACACACACACACACACACACACACACACACACACACACACACACACACACACACACACACACACACACACACACACACACACACACACACACACAACACACACACACACACACACACACACACACACACACACACACACACACACACACACACACACACACACACACACACACACACACACACACACACACACACACACACACACACACACACACACACACACACACACACACACACACACACACACACACACACACACACACACACACACACACACACACACACACACACACACACACACACACACACACACACACACACACACACACACACACACACACACACACACACACAAGTGAAGTAAATGTCAAAGCATCAACATAATCGAGTAAATTTCAGTTTTAATTTCGTCAAGCAGAAGCGTGTCATAGACAAGGTCAAGATGCAGCCACAGTATCTCGTGGGACGTTTTATAATCCCTGGAATGTACGGATGACATTAGTTGTGTTCTCATGGGATCATTAATGCACGAATATAAATACAAATCGCCAAATAAAAGTGTTTTTGTGTTGAAAGTGCAACAGATTGTTATATTCTTTGTGGTATATCACAAAGCCAAGCACTTTCCATTGATGTGTAGTACCAGGTTGTGTTATACGTCAGGTCAGTGCAGTCCAGTCAAGATGACGATTATAATACATAAACAATGGTACTTTTAGTTTCAACACTAGATCATAGGTGTACTATATGCAGATAAATATAAGTTAAACCTAACTGTAAACATCATTTACAAAGACAGAATTATGTGAAGACTCTCAGCTCCTGCAGTGTTTACCATAGAGGTGAGAGAGTGTCTGGTGGTGTGATCATTTGATGCTCCACACGATATTTTATTCAATATGAAATATTAGATGGCTGCAAAACTTGAATGACCAGATCAGTTATAGAAAGACTGATTAATCACTTGAGCTCTGGCTAGCAGTGCTTCCTACCAGTTCAGATGACATGCAACAAAACTGGAAAAATGTTCCATAACAGAGAGTTTAACAAGCTGCATTGCCAATTAAAGCTCGCCCTTGCTCTCTGTGCACGTCACATAGTGCACTCAGGAGGAACCCGTAAACCCATAAATGTTAGGCAGAAATTTGGGAATGAGAGGTAATAAACTTTGATTATGAAAAAAAAGGGGGATTCATTTCCTTAGATCAAGAATCAATTGGACAGAATGAAGATGTTTTCTCTGAACGAATTTCTTAAGCAAGTAAAACCAATCTACTGGCTGCCCCCTATATGAAGAATCTGTTAGGTTTTTAAAGCATTTCAGTGAGGAACACGTTATACCAGTGTTAATGATTGCTAGGTGTGTATGTGAGTTAAGAACACTTTATAACAGTGTTAATGATTACTGAGTGTGTATGTGAGTGAAGAACACGTTATAACAGTGTTAATGATTACTGAGTGTGTATGTGAGTGAAGAACACGTTATAACAGTGTTAATGATTACTGAGTGTGTATGTGAGTGAAGAACACGTTATAACAGTGTTAATGATTACTGAGTGTGTATGTGAGTGAAGAACACGTTATAACAGTGTTAATGATTACTGAGTGTGTATGTGAGTGAAGAACACGTTATAACAGTGTTAATGATTACTGAGTGTGTATGTGAGTGAAGAACACGTTATAACAGTGTTAATGATTACTGAGTGTGTATGTGAGTGAAGAACACGTTATAACAGTGTTAATGATTACTGAGTGTGTATGTGAGTGAAGAACACGTTATAACAGTGTTAATGATTACTGAGTGTGTATGTGAGTGAAGAACACGTTATAACAGTGTTAATGAGTGCTGAGTGTGTATGTGAGTGAAGAACACGTTATAACAGTGTTAATGATTACTGAGTGTGTATGTGAGTGAAGAACACGTTATAACAGTGTTAATGATTACTGAGTGTGTATGTGAGTGAAGAACACGTTATAACAGTGTTAATGATTACTGAGTGTGTATGTGAGTGAAGAACACGTTATAACAGTGTTAATGATTGCTGAGTGTGTATGTGAGTGAAGAACACGTTATAACAGTGTTAATGAGTGAAGAACACGTTATAACAGTGTTAATGTTAATGAGATTACTGAGTGTGTATGTGAGTGAAGAACACGTTATAACAGTGTTAATGATTGCTGAGTGTGTATGTGAGTGAAGAACACGTTATAACAGTGTTAATGATTACTGAGTGTGTATGTGAGTGAAGAACACGTTATAACAGTGTTAATGATTACTGAGTGTGTATGTGAGTGAAGAACACGTTATAACAGTGTTAATGATTACTGAGTGTGTATGTGAGTGAAGAACACGTTATAACAGTGTTAATGATTACTGAGTGTGTATGTGAGTGAAGAACACGTTATAACAGTGTTAATGAGTACTGAGTGTGTATGTGAGTGAAGAACACGTTATAACACTGAGTGTGTATGTGAGTGAAGAACATGTTATAACAGTGTTAATGATTACTGAGTGTGTATGTGAGTGTTATAACAGTGTTAATGAGTGTGAGTGTGTATGTGAGTGAAGAACACGTTATAACAGTGTTAATGAGTACTGAGTGTGTATGTGAGTGAAGAACACGTTATAACAGTGTTAATGAGTACTGAGTGTATATGTGAGTGAAGAACACGTTATAACAGTGTTAATGAGTACTGAGTGTATATGTGAGTGAAGAACACGTTATAACAGTGTTAATAAGTGCTGAGTGTGTGTGATCAGTCTCAACATTGTTATAATGTTAAGAACACATAACAGTTCTGAGACTGATCAAGTTATAACTTGATAAAGTTTATTTTCTTCACCATTATAAACTGTACATCACACAGTGTATTTCCTCAGATATTAATATTTGGTACTTTAGGTAATATTACTGGTACCTGATGTGTTGTAGGCAGTGAACATTGTTCAGTCGTTCAACAAACATTTCTCTGTATCACCTGAAAACATTGAACTACAAGATCAGTTAGAAATAACTGATCTTGTAGTGGAACATTTACATGTTCCACTTAATGTTCATGAATGTTGTTATTTATGTGTACTTATTCGAGTGTATTTACATGTGCCAGCAAACATTCAACTTCTTGAATCTTAACAAGTCAAAGATTCGAGAAAAGAGTTTATAATGTCATTTTATACTCCATTGTGCGACTGGAAATTACAATAATTACACAGAAAACTTCCTTTGCTATATTAAATTACAAAGTTTTAATGTTTTAAAAAATAGGTGATGATTTGTGCTATTTAAAAAGGTGAAGAAAAGACATTGTTTGCAGGACAGTGTTTTCATGGAACAATGTTTTGATCTATGTTGATCTTTGTTCAGTAACTTGGTCAGTCACTGCACTCTGTGTCAATGTGTGTTAATGTACTGTACACTCCCACACCCACTCAGTATTCTTTAACAATGTGTAATAGTGTACTCTGCATTATCAAACACACTCAACACACTTTAACAATGTGTAATAATCGGCTCAACACTCACACACCCACTAAACACTGTTTAACAATGTACAATAATATACTGTACACTCACACACTCACTCAGCAACAAAACAGCTTCGTATCAGACGAAAAAACAGGAACTGTTATAGTACATTTGAGGGGGACGTTGAGAGCTGTGAACCCCAAACACAGCATTTCCTCAAAGAGGAACTTAACTCTTCAAATGTAGCCTCCCCATGGAGCATTACCCATATATGATATTACAACAAATGTTTGAATATCATTATATACAGACAGATGTACTTACAGAGAGGGACACACAGAATCTGTGCTGTGTAAATACATCCACCCGGGTAGACTCGTACCGTAGTCCAGCCAGAAGAGAAGAACTTCCCGTCCGGTTACACCACCATGGTGAGGCCAGTTATTTTAAATTTTTTTCTTATATTTATGTGCCATAGTTTTTAATCTGTTAAAATTAATTTTATGCATCTTTCTGTATCTTCTGTATTAGCATGTATGACAGTTTGGTGTATGTATATATGGTGTTACTATGTATGACAGTTTGGTGTATGTATATATGGTGTTACTATGTATAACAGTTTGGTGTATGTATATATGGTGTTACTATGTATAACAGTTTGGTGTATGTATATATGGTGTTACTATGTATAACAGTTTGGTGTATGTATATATGGTGTTACTATGTATGACAGTTTGGTGTATGTATATATGGTGTTACTATGTATAACAGTGTATCTCTAGTATTATTATGCATATTATAGTGAGCAAAATGTTCTTACAACAAAGTTACGTCACGATGTATAAGAATCTCAGTGAAACAAATAATGTATATTTGTACCTTATTTGTTTTGTTAAGAGAGAAGTAAATAATGAATCTGAATGTCACAGGAAGTCAGTTAGAAACAACAATTACATGGTGTGAATAGAGGTAATATGAGTGTATGTTAGTGAAGAACACATAACAATGTTAATGAGTGTTGAGTGTTTATGTGAGTGAAGAACATTATAGCAGTGTTAATGAGTGTTGAGTATGTGTCGTGAGGGTAACTCCATGCAGCACTGCCCATATATAATATCAATATACAGGTAGATATAATAACAGGGGAGGTCACAAAGAAATGTGTGTATCCTCCCATGTTATTACATGTGATCATTGTATCCTGTAAACCTGGTCCAGCCAGAAAAAAAGAACCTCCCAGCCAGCCACACCATCTGTTTTTCATTTGATCCTTTTATTTATGTGTTATATTTGTTTATTTTTGGGGGGATTTTGCTATTTATAACAGGATAATCATTGTATCTCTGGTATTACAATGTACAGCAATGTGATCACTGTTTCTCTGGTATTAGTGTGTAAAACAACGTAATCTTTGTATCTCTGGCGCTGCTGTGAATAAGAGTGATATTTGTATCTCTGGTGTTACTATGTATAAGAATGTGATCTTCATGTATATTTTGTTACTAAGGATAACAGAGATCACTACATCTGTGTGTGGCCATTGCATTCCCGGCTCTTATGTTAAGGTCACATGTGTGCTTGTGTGTGAACTCCAAACATTTAGTGATTTTCCGTCTGGCCTTCGAGCGGAAAGAATGCTGAAAATGCGTGAGAGCCGTAAAGTACATTTACACATTCCTAAAAATACTTCAAGATAACATCAATGCGCTTTGAGAAGAACAAAAGAACATAGTGTTTAGTGTAGTGTAGTTGCAAGTTACAGCAGTAATTATACAGCTGGTACTGGGGAACCTTCCCATGGCACCGTAAAAAAGGATTGTTGGTGATGAAAGATTGAATGTAAAACAATGGGAGAAGATCAGTAAGATCAATGTTACAGCGAAAAATTCCAAACACTGAAATCAAATTACTGAAGTGTTGAAAACTACGAGAAAATATAGGTAAGTACACACGCACGAGCACACGCACATATATACACACACGAGAGCGTATACACACACACACACACACACACACACACACACACACACACACACACACACACACACACATTTTCTTGGACTGCAAGAAGGCGTTTGACACAGTTCCACACAAGAGATTAGTGCAAAAACTGGAGGACCAAGCAGGGATAACAGGGAAGGCACTACAATGGATCAGGGAATACTTGTCAGGAAGACAGCAGCGAGTCATGGTACGTGGCGAGGTGTCAGAGTGGGCACCTGTGACCAGCGGGGTCCCACAGGGGTCAGTCCTAGGACCAGTGCTGTTTCTGGTATTTGTGAATGACATGACGGAAGGAATAGACTCCGAAGTGTCTCTGTTTGCAGATGACGAAGAATTCATTCGATCGAAGACCAGGCAGAACTACAAAGGAATCTGGACAGGCTGCAGACCTGGTCCAGCAATTGGCTTCTGGAGTTCAACCCCACCAAGTGCAAAGTCATGAAGATTGGGGAAGGGAAAACAAGACCGCAGACGGAGTACAGTCTAGGGGGCCAGAGGCTACAAACTTCACTCAAGGAAAAAGATCTTGGGGTGAGTATAACACCAGGCACATCTCCTGAAGCGCACATCAACCAAATAACTGCTGCAGCATATGGGCGCCTAGCAAACCTCAGAACAGCATTCCGACATCTTAATAAGGAATCATTCAGGACCCTGTACACCGTGTATGTTAGGCCCATATTGGAGTATGCGGCACCAGTTTGGAACCCACAGCTAGCTAAGCACGTAAAGAAACTAGAGAAAGTGCAAAGGTTTGCAACAAGACTAGTCCCAGAGCTAAGAGGTATGCCCTACGAGGAGAGGTTAAGGGAAATCGACCTGACGACACTAGAAGACAGGAGAGATAGGGGGGACATGATAATGACATACAAAATACTGAGAGCAATTGACAAGGTGGACAGAGACAGGATGTTCCAGAGATGGGACACAGCAACAAGGGGACACAGTTGGAAGTTGAAGACACAGATGAATCACAGGGATGTTAGGAAGTATTTCTTCAGCCACAGAGTAGTCAGGAAGTGGAATAGTTTGGGAAGCGATGTAGTGGAGGCAGGATCCATACATAGCTTTAAGCAGAGGTATGATAAAGCTCACGGTTCAGGGAGAGTGACCTAGTAGCGACCAGTGAAGAGACTGGGCCAGGAGCTTGGAATCGACCCCTGCAACCTCAAATAGGTGAGTACACACACGCACACGCGCGCGCACACACACGCACACACATACACACACACACACACACACACACACACACACACAGGAGCTCGGACTCGACCCCCGCAACCTCAACTAGGTGAGTACACACACAGAATACCTGACAGGGAGGCAACAACGAGTCATGATACGTAATGATGTATCACAGTGGGCACCTGTGACGAGCGGGGTCCCACAGGGGTCGGTCCTAGGACCAGTGCTATTTTTGGTATATGTGAACGACATGATGGAAGGGTTAGACTCAGATGTGTCCCTGTTTGCAGATGATGTGAAGTTAATGAGGAGAATTAAATCTGATGAGGACCAGGCAGGACTTCAAAGAGACCTGGACAGACTGGACACCTGGTCCAGCAAATGGCTTCTCGAATTTAATCCCGCCAAATGCAAAGTCATGAAGATAGGGGAAGGGCACAGAAGACCACAGACAGAGTATAGGCTAGGTGGCCAAAGACTGCAAACCTCACTCAAGGAGAAAGATCTTGGGGTGAGTATAACACCGAGCATGTCTCCGGAAGCACACATCAATCAGATAACTGCTGCAGCATATGGGCGCCTGGCAAACCTGAGAACAGCATTCCGATACCTTAGTAAGGAATCATTCAAGACACTGTACACCGTGTATGTCAGGCCCATACTGGAGTATGCAGCACCTGTTTGGAACCCGCACTTGATAAAGCACGTCAAGAAACTAGAGAAAGTACAAAGGTTTGCGACAAGGTTAGTTCCAGAGCTAACGGGAATGTCCTATGAAGAAAGATTAAGGGAAATCGGCCTGACGACACTGGAGGACAGGAGGGTCAGGGGAGACATGATAACGACATATAAAATACTGCGTGGAATAGACAAGGTGGACAAAGACAGGATGTTCCAGGGAGGGGACACAGAAACAAGAGGCCACAATTGGAAGTTGAAGACACAAATGAGTCAGAGAGATATTAGGAAGTATTTCTTCAGTCATAGAGTTGTAAGGCAGTGGAATAGCCTAGAAAATGACGTAGTGGAGGCAGGAACCATACACAGTTTTAAGACGAGGTTTGATAAAGCTAACCTTCCTATGGTGTAGAAATATACCTAGTTGGATGAATCTTATTGTGGCTAGCTGGTCTAGTGGCTAACGCGACGGTCTGGAGTTTTGAGACTCTATGACCGCGGGTTCAATCCCGGCCGGGGGTATGGTTTGCATACACATACATACATACATACTTACATACATACATACATACATAAATGCATACATACATGCATACTTACTGTGCGTTTATATAAGTATACATGCATGCATTTGCCATTGATTCCATCTGCGACCTTCAAAGTCATCTACGAATCACGAGAAACAGAGATTATTGTAATTTGTTTACAGTTTTCTTGGAGGAGATTTAGAGATTCGCATTTGACACTCATCAATATACAATAACATGTACACTCATACACAATATGTGACACTCATACACAATATGTGACACTCATACACAATATGTGACACTCATACACAATATGTGACACTCATACACAATATGTGACACTCATACACAATATGTGACACTCATACACAATGTGACACTCATCAATATGTCATAAACAATATGTGTGTCTCATAAACAATATGTGATATAAACAATATGTGACACTCATACACTCATACACATTCCGCAAACAATACACTCGTTTTTACAAAATAACATGTACATATGACATCCATCAACACACAGCAACATGTACACATGACACACATATACAATAACATGTACACATGACACCTATACACAATAACATATACACATAACACCCATACACAGCAACATGTACACATGACACCTATACACGGAAACATGTACACATAACACCCATACACAGCAACATGTACACATGACACCTATACACAGTAACATGTACACATAACACACATACACAGCAACATGTACACATGACACCTATACACAGTAACATGTACACATAACACCCATACACAGCAACATGTACACATGACACCTATACACAGTAACATGTACACATAACACCCATACACAGCAACATGTACACATAACATATACAATAACACGTAAGCATTACATTCATATATAAGAATATACACACATGACACAGTCTTCCACTAGTGTCACAAATGTGTCTCATCTTTATATATTTACATGTTTCACAAAAAATGTCGTCGAAATACCGTAAACCAGCAAAAAAAATGTATGTGAACATACTGATATATGCGTATGTTTGTGCGTTAGCCTTTCTGTGTCAAGTGAAAAAGACCACTAAATAAATAAAAATGAAACCTGTGTAATATTTAATACAGTTTTGATGGAGGTGGAAAAGTTCTTCAACACTTGGCCATTCATCCACATAAAATAAAACACTCATAAATGCTTTTAAACTGCTAAATAAGCAAGAAAATCTCGTACTAAGTTTAAATTCATTGTGTAATATAAAAGGATTTCCAAAACAGTTCTTAATTAGCCTCTTCTCGGTGGCCGAGCTGTGTGCGAGCTTCGTCTCGTCTACCAGGCCTGCTGTTCCAGGCTGTCTTGGTGGGTGTAATTACTGGACACAGTTTACTGTGTGTCCCCTCCAGTAATTCCACCAACCTGGACAGTCTCGGAAGTAGATCAGCTAGACAAGACCAAGTTTCCACGCAGCGAAGTCACTGGGGGTGGCAACCGCTGACTCTGGGGAAGTGGGGAAGGGATTCCACCTGAGGTGACACAAGTGGACTCCTGGAGACACTGATCCGGGGAAGGCACCGCCTACCATAGGTAAGTGGGGAAGGGGAGACATCCGGGAGCGAACGGATGGATTCCTGGATACATGAACCTGGGGAAGGCACGAATACTAGCAGTTGAGGCTGACCTTGGGTAAGTGGGGAAGTGGAGGCAGGGCATGAATACTAGCAGTTGAGGCTGACCTTGGGTAAGTGAAGAAGAGGAGACATCCGGCGGTGGACGGATAGATTCCTGGATACATGATCCTGGGGAAGGCAAGAATACAGCTGACTTCGGGGAAGTGGGGAAGGAAGTCCACTCAGGTGACACAAGTGGACTCCTGGAGACACTAATCCGGGGAAGGCACTGACCTATCTCGCTGACCTTAGGTAAGTGGGGAAAGAAAGACATCCGGGAGCGAACGGATGGATTCCTGGATACACGAACCTTGTGAAAGCAAGAATACAGGTTGGTGAGGCTGACCTTGGGGAAGTGAGAAAGGGAAAACATCCGGCGGCGGACGGATGGATTCCTGGATACATGGACCTGGGTAAGGCCGAGGCTGGAAGGCAGAGAGAGACAGAGAGGCGAGGCTGACCTTAGGGAAGTGAGGAAGGGGAGACATCCGGGGGCCCACGGATGCATTCCTGGATACATGAAACTGGAGAAGGCGAGGGAGGGGGTGGACCTTAAAGACGAACCACTGGCCTCCACGTGGCAAGGTCTGGTAACTCAGAGATAACTCTGAGGCTGACAGTGGTCGCAAATATTATAATTTTACTAATAATATTGTTATTAATTTTTATTTATAATTCATATTTATATTCCCACTCCAGCCTCCCTGACAGTAGCCACAGTGGTGTTATTCGCACTCCAGCCTGCCTGACAGTAGCCCCAGTGGCGTTATTCCCACTCCAGCCTCCCTGACAGTAGCTACAGTGGCGTTATTCCAACTACAGCCTCCATGACAGAAGCCACAGTGGTGTTATTCCCACTACAGCCTCCCTGACAGTAGCCACAGTGGTGTTATTACCACTCCAGCCTCCCTGAGAGTAGCCACAGTGTTATTCCCACTCCAGCCTCCCTGACAGTAGCTACAGTGGTGTTATTCCCACTACAGCCTCCCTGACAGTAGCCACAGTGGTGTTATTCCCACTATTGACAGAAGCCACTCTACAGCCTCCCTGACAGTAGCCACAGTGGTGTTATTCCCACTACAGCCTCCCTGACAGTAGCCACAGTGGTGTTATTCCCACTCCAGCCTCCCTGACAGTAGCCACAGTGGTGTTATTCCCACTCCAGCCTCCCTGACAGTAGCCACAGTGTTGTTATTCTCACTCCAGCCTCCCTGACAGTAGCCACAGTGTTGTTATTCTCACTACAGCCTCCCTGACAGTTGCCACAGTTGTGTTATTCCCACTACAGCCTCATTGACAGTAACCACAGTGGTGTTATTCCCACTCCAGCCTCCCTGACAGTAGCCACAGTGGTGTTATTCCCACTCCAGCCTCCCTGACAGTAGCCACAGTGGTGTTATTCCCACTCCAGCCTCCCTGACAGTAGCCACAGTGGTGTTATTCCCACTCCAGCCTCCCTGACAGTAGCTACAGTGGTGTTATTCCCACTACAGCCTCCATGACAGAAGCCACAGTGGTGTTATTCCCACTCCAGCCTCCCTGACAGTAGCCACGGTGGTGTTATTCCCACTCCAGCCTCCCTGACAGTAGCCACAGTGGTGTTATTCCCACTCCAGCCTCCCTGACAGTAGCCACAGTGGTGTTATTCCCACTCCAGCCTCCCTGACAGTAGCCACGGTGGTGTTATTCCCACTCCAGCCTCCCTGACAGTAGCCACAGTGGTGTTATTCCCACTTCAGCCTCCCTGACAGTAACCACAGTGGTGTTATTCCCACTCCAGCCTCCATGACAGTAGTCACCGTGTTTATATTTATTCTGAAATTCATATAAGTAATAAATAGAAACAATTATAGCAGCCCTCACTCCTCTCCCGCCTCTCATCCTTTCTTTTCTTTTTACTCCCTTTAACACTTATTTTCACAAGAACGGAATTTACTATTTTCCAGTTTCACAACACTTGGTTCCTCAGTTCAGTAAACAAACTTAGAGGGTAACATATAAACTCACATAGTAACTTTCACTCTCTCCTCTCTACAAGTAGGTTCGGAAAAACCGCTTCTATGGAACTGGCCACAGGGGTGATGTTACAACAGCTTGGTTCATCCTCTTCCCTCCCTCGGCATAGTTTCTTGTACAGTTGAAATTTCCATTGCTGCTTCCCTTCATAGTTCCCGTTCACCTCTGTGCATGATCACTGTTAACTTAGATCATGTCTGCTATGTGTAGGCCCTGTGCGTCGGGGGGAGGGATTGCTGGACTTAATTAAAGCGGAGGGTCAAATGTGTCTTCATTAAGAGGGAGGTGATGAGGGAAGGTGTGGGTGGGGAGGGGGTTGGTCAGAATCCATGATAGATTGAAACGAATGTATACAGGAGTTGAGTTGTGTGAGTGTGAAACCGTTTTGAGGGCAATAGCGTGAGCTCGAGATCCTGGGAAGGTCAAAATAGGTGAGATTTGTAGATTGTTAGTGGGGAGGGTTGTGGCGCCTGTGGAGGGAATTTTCCCCATGTATACATGGGGAAGTATATGGGATAGGTTAAGTAGGATGAGGTTACAACCTCGTGTGCGTGACGTAATGTATCGTTTTCTGCACGGCATTTTGCCGTCGGGTGTGGTTCTACGGGATAGACGAGTGGTTGACGGATGGGGGTGTGTGGGATATATGGTGGGGAGGAGTCGGCGTTTCATGTAGTATATTTTTTGTGAAGGAATGAGGCGTGTCACGGGGTGATACATAGGGGTGATACATAGGATCGGGGGTAAAGGAATTTCTGTTCTGAGAGCGCTAAGTCTGGACGTGGGGGGTTGGCATGAGAGTGTCATTAGGGCTGTGGGGTACATTATGGTTGATTATATATATCATCTTTTGTATATAGTTCTTCTGATTTCTTATTATGTCCAAGAATCTGTATTGATAAAGCCACTGGATGGCGAAACGTCTACAGTAAAGATAACCAGATGTTGCACAAGTGTCTTAACTTTTATATATATATACACACATATATATATATATATATATATATATATATATATATATATATATATATATATATATATATATATATATATATATATATATGTATATAGGATGGGGTCCACCTCTGGTGTAAATTGTGGGACCCATAGCCTCGAAGAAGTGGATAAAAAGGCTTCAAGGAGGAATATTTGGATTTCTTCCTGAAGCCGTGTTTGAAGATTCCACTTCCCCTACCACACCATCTTTTCATCTAATATATATATATATATATATATATATATATATATATATATATATATATATATATATATATATATATATATATATATATATATATATATATATATATATATATATATATATATATATATATATATATATATATATATATATATATATATATATATATGTCGTGCCGAATAGGCAGAACTTGCGATCTTGGCTTAAATAGCAACGCTCATCTTGCCATATAGGACAAGTGAAAATTTGTGTATGCAATAATTTCGCCAAAATCATTCTGAACCTAACGAAAAAAATATATTTCACTGTGTTTGTTTAGTATTAAATTATTGTAAACAAATCTAAAATATATTTAGTTGGGTTAGGCTAAAATAAATTGCGCTTGTTATAATAAGGTTAGGTAAGTTTTCTAAGTTCCTTTTGGTGCAAAATTATAAATTTTTACATCAACATTAATGAAAAAAATATATCTTTAAACGTATAAGAGAAAATTTTAGAAAGGACTTAATTTTAAATGAGTTCTTGCTAATTGACCAGTTTTACATATTCGGCACGACATATATATATATATATATATATATATATATATATATATATATATATATATATATATATATATATATATATATATATATATATATATATATATATATATATATATATATATATATATATATATATCGTGGGGATTGCGGGTGAAACTAGTTAGTGAGGTGAAAAGGAGGGTGTTAGCGGTAACATTCCATAAAACAGTACGTCGAAACAGGGAAATCTGTGGGAGAGGGATTTTTTTCAGAGGGATACAGGGAACTTACGTTAGGGGATTTATTAGACTTGCAATGTACGAGGGAGGAGGGTACGAATGGAAAGTGATACTGTGGGTAGGGAAGTCAGGGGTAGAAAAAGCGTCGCCTCCCTGGGGTTTTAGATGGATGCAAAGTTTGCGTGTGTGTTGTATGCGTGATGAGTGAGTGGAATAATGTATAGAACGTAGGTGCATGCACCTGTGGAGATGTCCAGTTTCTTATATGTCACGGACTGTACACCATTTATACAGTCCTTATGTAACTTCAAGGTAGGAGTGAATGATGGATAATGTATAAGTGGGGGGGGGTCTTTGCCTGTATTAGTGTGCAGAGTGAGGCGTAGGTGCAGTATATTATGATGAACGTGATGGAAAGTTGATAGTCCAGTGTGGTTGTACTGTCTCACACGCGCACATAATAAGCATATTATTGTATGTAGAAAGATGTGACCGCATACAAGTGGGACACGGAACTGTTATAACGGGAAGTACTCTCTTACGTCTGATTAAGTTAAGGCGGATTCTATCTGCTGTTATGACTTATTTTAAATTAGATTTATTATCATGTTGTTAAGATAGAGTTCAAAGGTAATTCATTATGTACGAAAGTTTTTTCGGGATTAGTGAAACTTCAAGCCGAGATGACTCAAGAAATCGTAATGACACGATTGCAAATAAACCATACCCCCGGCCGGGATTGAACCCGCGGTCATAGAGTCTCTATAGAGACTCTATTAGGGTTTTTCAAGCCGAGATGTTCAAGGTAACATTAATCCAGTGATTGTTAATCCACCTGGCTGAGGAGATATTGTGTATTACTAGGTCAAGTTTACCTTATGGTCATATTGTTAATTAATGTACTGTGTCTTGGTGAGATTGTTCCACCAATGTGTATGTAATGACTATTTTGGCTTAGTCATTTAAGGTTAAGTTAGGTTACATGCCGCCATGTTGGTGTGACAAATAATTGGGGGGGAAACAATGAAGTGTGCACTTTATAAGTTATACACGATCATACCAATTCATTGTTAGTTGTGCACAGGTGTTTACGGAACGGAAGCATTATATTGTGTTTAGTTATTTTCAGGTATTGTGTATTTAGTGACCATGTAACATCGGTGATGAAAATATTCTTTCCTCAAGGGACGTGTAGCGTCAGGGATCTCATAAATTAATGTTATAATTTTCAGTTGAGGAACTGTGGTTATAGTTCATATGTGTGTGTGAGAGTTGGGGGGGGCGGGGGGGTGGCGGGGGGGCGTTGGGCGGGGGGGGCTTGGCGTGGGTGATGTGTCAACTGTGTTGCAATACAGGAGTCTTATTTATGTACATAGCAGTCTCAAGTTATATGTTGAGAGTTGTGTTTAGGATGCTGTTGCCACAAAGTTGATGTATTGTTATCTGTGTTAGGGATGTATTGTAGATTTTTTTTTTTTTTGCCTATAGCCGCTACATGGCTATTTTATTATATTTTATACCTTTTTGTGTTGTGCAATGTTTTAAATAAAATAAAAAAAAATAATGTAGAACTTAGCCGTACATAATGCGAAAAGGATCTGGGTGTTGTGGAGAGCAGCAACCTTGAACCCTGACAACAGTGACTAAGTGGTGGGAATAAGACAAGTAGATTACTGGGATTTATATCAAGATTACGCAGCTCACCTCTGGTCTCCATGGATATAAATTGGTTAGAAAACATTCAGAGACGAATGATAAAATTAATACATAGCATTAGAAAACTTCCGTATGAAGAAAGATTGAGGGAAGACATGGTTTGGAAATAGTGTACTTGATGAGTGGAAATAGTGTTGGTTTGGAAATAGTGTACTTGATGAGTGGAAATAGTGTTGGTTTGGAAATAGGATACTTGATGAGTGGAAATAGTGTTGGTTTGGAAATAGTGTACTTGATGAGTGGAAATAGTGTTGGTTTGGAAATAGTGTACTTGATGAGTGGAAATAGTGTTGGTTTGGAAATAGTGTACTTGATGAGTGGAAATAGTGTTGGTTTGGAAATAGTGTACTTGATGAGTGGAAATAGTGTTGGTTTGGAAATAGTGTACTTGATGAGTGGAAATAGTGTTGGTTTGGAAATAGTGTACTTGATGAGTGGAAATAGTGTTGGTTTGGAAATAGGTACTTGATGAGTGGAAATAGTGTTGGTTTGGAAATAGTGTACTTGATGAGTGGAAATAGTGTTGGTTTGGAAATAGTGTACTTGATGAGTGGAAATAGTGTTGGTTTGGAAATAGTGTACTTGATGAGTGGAAATAGTGTTGGTTTGGAAATAGTGTACTTGATGAGTGGAAATAGTGTTGGTTTGGAAATAGTGTACTTGATGAGTGGAAATAGTGTTGGTTTGGAAATAGGATACTTGATGAGTGGAAATAGTGTTGGTTTGGAAATAGTGTACTTGATGAGTGGAAATAGTGTTGGTTTGGAAATAGTGTACTTGATGAGTGGAAATAGTGTTGGTTTGGAAATAGGGTACTTGATGAGTGGAAATAGTGTTGGTTTGGAAATAGGGTACTTGATGAGTGGAAATAGTGTTGGTTTGGAAATAGGGTACTTGATGAGTGGAAATAGTGTTGGTTTGGAAATAGGGTACCTGATGAGTGTTGGTTTGGAACCTGATAGTGGAAATAGTTGGTTTGGAAATAGGGTTGGTTTGGAAATAGGGTACTTGATGAGTGGAAATAGTGTTGGTTTGGAAATAGGGTACTTGATGAGTGGAAATAGTGTTGGTTTGGAAATAGGGTACTTGATGAGTGGAAATAGTGTTGGTTTGAAATAGGGTTTGGAAATAGGGTACTTGATGAGTGGAAATAGTGTTGGTTTGGAAATAGGGTACTTGATGAGTGGAAATAGTGTTGGTTTGGAAATAGGGTACTTGATGAGTGGAATTAGTGTGGTTTGGAAATAGGATACTTGAGGATACTTAACTATGACCACAGCTCATTATGACCTCACCTAACTACCCCTCACCTATGACCACCCTCTCACCTATGACCACATCTACGACCACACCTCACTATGACCACCCTCTCACCTATGACCACATCTACGACCACACCTCACTATGCCTCTCTCACAATAACCACTCCTCTCCATGATCCACACCTGGGAGTTTATCTGAGGGGACACAGACTTCTGGAGACACGGAACAAGAGACAGCACCAAAACAACTGTGGAAGGGTTGACATCCGGGGGCCCACGGATGGAGACAGCAGTATCTTCGACACTGCTGTGAATAAAACAGTGACGTGGGCTAATGTACGTTAGCAACTGTGGCAACAAACACAATGTCTTTTGTAACAATTCGCTTTTTCTGTTTATTCAACGTTTGCAAAATTACGTTTATGCACACATGTCCTTCCTCTTTCTAAACCCAGCCAGTTATTTATTATTTATATTTTGTCTTTTCCATCACTCTGTCAGTCACAATTCTGACATATTCATTGCAATGGACAAACACTAATATTTTATTTAAATTAAACAATATTTTTCAGTTTTATCTAAGACTGCATCCAGCAGTTGTGAACTGTACCAGAAACAAAGACTGTACCAGAAACAAAGTCAGGGACAAAGACAGTTGTGAACTGTACCAGAAACAAAGTCAGGGACAAAGACAGTTGTGAACTGTACCAGAAACAAAGTCAGGGACAAAGACAGTTGTGAACTGTACCAGAAACAAAGTCAGGGACAAAGACAGTTGTGAACTGTACCAGAAACAAAGTCAGGGACAAAGACAGTTGTGAACTGTACCAGAAACAAAGTCAGGGACAAAGACAGTTGTGAACTGTACCAGAAACAAAGTCAGGGACAAAGACAGTTGTGAACTGTACCAGAAACAAAGTCAGGGACAAAGACAGTTGTGAACTGTACCAGAAACAAAGTCAGGGACAAAGACAGTTGTGAACTGTACCAGAAACAAAGTCAGGGACAAAGACAGTTGTGAACTGTACCAGAAACAAAGTCAGGGACAAAGACAGTTGTGAACTGTACCAGAAACAAAGTCAGGGACAAAGACAGTTGTGAACTGTACCAGAAACAAAGACAGGGACAAAGACAGTTGTGAACTGTACCAGAAACAAAGTCAGGGACAAAGACAGTTGTGAACTGTACCAGAAACAAAGTCAGGGACAAAGACAGTTGTGAACTGTACCAGAAACAAAGTCAGGGACAAAGACAGTTGTGAACTGTACCAGAAACAAAGTCAGGGACAAAGACAGTTGTGAACTGTACCAGAAACAAAGTCAGGGACAAAGACAGTTGTGAACTGTACCAGAAACAAAGTCAGGGACAAAGACAGTTGTGAACTGTACCAGAAACAAAGTCAGGGACAAAGACAGTTGTGAACTGTACCAGAAACAAAGTCAGGGACAAAGACAGTTGTGAACTGTACCAGAAACAAAGTCAGGGACAAAGACAGTTGTGAACTGTACCAGAAACAAAGTCAGGGACAAAGACAGTTGTGAACTGTACCAGAAACAAAGTCAGGGACAAAGACAGTTGTGAACTGTACCAGAAACAAAGTCAGGGACAAAGACAGTTGTGAACTGTACCAGAAACAAAGTCAGGGACAAAGACAGTTGTGAACTGTACCAGAAACAAAGTCAGGGACAAAGACAGTTGTGAACTGTACCAGAAACAAAGTCAGGGACAAAGACAGTTGTGAACTGTACCAGAAACAAAGTCAGGGACAAAGACAGTTGTGAACTGTACCAGAAACAAAGTCAGGGACAAAGACAGTTGTGAACTGTACCAGAAACAAAGTCAGGGACAAAGACAGTTGTGAACTGTACCAGAAACAAAGTCAGGGACAAAGACAGTTGTGAACTGTACCAGAAACAAAGTCAGGGACAAAGACAGTTGTGAACTGTACCAGAAACAAAGTCAGGGACAAAGGCTGTTCGTTATTTTTGTTTTGTTTTCACTTATTGTTTATATTTGTGTCCGTATGTGACTCTGTCTTCCCACCAAGAAATCTGCTGCAAAAAAGTTATCAGCTTCCTGTTTTATGTTGCAGTTCGTCGTCTTAGAATTCTGAATAATCGAGATGTAGAATGCTGTTACGTAGTATTTTGTAGATATTCTTAATGTGAAGATATAAGGAAGTAGCAACTGAGAGAATCTTGTACTGAATATAGCAAAAAATAAAAAAACCTTCTTTTGAATTATTTAATAATTAGTCTCTCTCATGTCTTCACATTCACTATATTGACAAAAATATTCGCAAACACAACAAAAAAAATCTATGGAAAGAAAATAAGAGTCAACCTCTGGACAAAATGGAGTGTTGGTGTTGATGTTACAACCTGGCCAGTACAACTCTGTCTTAATGTCTTCCATACTGCTGTTTTATGTATTATTATCTTGTATTATTATCTCTTCCCTTATTTTATTGTTTTGTTCTTGTGTGGTACTTGTTTACTGCTGTACTGCTGTGATGTATATTATTGTACTTTTCTTGTGTGTTACAGTATTTTTCTTTTGTGTTACTGTACTGTACTCTTTTGTTCTATAATTATTATGAGGTACTTTTCTAGCCACTTCTTTTCCATCACTCGTTCAATCACAATTTTGACATATTCATTCATATAACACTGATCAACAACCAAAATGCTTCCCAGACTAGAGTAGCAATTTACAACTGATTATGAATATCATGGTTAAAACTGGTTTCAGTATACACCTACGTGTCACAACAGGTTCCAACAGGCTTGCGGCAGTGTGTTTCTTACCACACTCACAGTCTCACTGCCTGTCATTATTGTTCCAGCAGTCATAGAAGGTGGTTTATATTTTGAGGTGAAAGTTAGGTGATTTTCATAGCTTGCTTGTTATGTGAGTGGGACAGTCGTGCAAGAGGTTCCCACTGGTCACCCCGTCAATCATTGGAGCCTGGGATGAAAAATGTTCAACATCCACCTCTCATTGAACCAAACAAAATTTTGCTACCACAACTACACATAAAACTGGAAGGCAACTGTGAAGAATTGGTGGAAAACCTCATCATGGTTTACAAGAACATGGGATGTAACATGTCACTTAAAATCCACTTTTTGAACTCACACTTAGACTTTTTTCCAACGAACTGTGGAAAATGGTACCAGGGCAAGAGATGATTCTTCAGCCCACTATAAGCGTCAAGCAAAAAGGCAGAGAGTAGGTACGGATTAGAGTTTAGAACATACTGACACATATTGTACGTTATAATAAAATAATCAAGGTGACATCTGGATTCATGACATGAAAATACCTAAGAATTGACTGATCTCATTTAAGAAGCATACAACTTTTCAAAAATTGTTGACCAGTGTAATTAGCATAGGCGAGGTCATCACCTCACCTATAGTGAGGTGTTCTCATAGTCAGGTGTGGTCATAGACAGGTGTGGTAATAGTCAGGTGTGGTTCATGTTTCCAGGTCTCCATCCGTGGGCCCCCGGATGTCAACCCTTCCACAGTCGTTTTGGTGCTTTCCCTTGTTCCGTGTGTCCAGAAGTCCATCTGTGTCTCCGCAGATGAACTCCCAGGTGTGGATCATGGTGAGGTGTGGTCATAGTGAGGTGAGGTCATAGTGAGGTGTGGTTGTTGTGAGATATGGTTGTAGTGATGTGAACTGTGGTCATAGGTGTGGTCATAGTCAGGTGTGGTTTATGTTTCCAGGTCTCCATCCGTGGGCCCCCGGATGTCAACCCTTCCACACTTCCCACTCCCGGTTGTTTTGATGCTTTCCCTAGTTGCGTGTGTCCAGAAGTCCATCTGTGTCCCCTCAGATGAACTCCCTTCCTCACTTTTCCAGGTGGGCGGGTGGTTGGGCGGGTGGTTGGGTGGGTGGTTGGGTGGTTTTGGGTGGGCGTGTGTGTGCGTGTGTGTTGTGTATGTGTTGGCCCCTCCCCAGTGACCTTGTTGGATGGTAACTTGGTCTTGTCTAGCTGGTCTACTGCCGAGACTGTCCAGGTGGGTGGAATTACAGGAGGGGACACACAGAAAACTGCGTCCTGTAATTACACCCACCAAGACAGCCTGGAACAGTAGTCAGCTAGACAACACCAAGCTGCCTCCCAACTCGGCCACCAAGGTGAGGTTACTTAGTGATAATCTCGGACTTCTATTTATGTTTCATTATGTGTTCAAGTTAATTTTTGTTTTGTTTTCACTTACGGAGCTGTATATGTGTATTTCTAAAAGTGTTACTGTGTATAAATGTGAGTCCGAGTGTGACTCTGTCTTCCCACTAGTAAATCTGTTACCAAAAAATTTATCAGCTTTTTTTTTGTTGCAGTTCGTCATTTTCAAGACACTGAAACGTCCACAAGTAAACATGAAAGTACACAAGTACATTCACACACACACACATGCACATATTATTATCATAATAAAGAAGAAGAGCTAAACCACAAGGGTCATACAGCGCATCACATGCACACAATAACCACAACACATGTATTTCTCTCGTCCCTCTCTAACATCTAATTCTCTCGCACACGTATACTATCTTACAATCCAAACTCTGTCACACACGATCTGCATTTTCTCTCACTTTTCTTTAAATTAAATTAATTTGCACAGGAAATAAAGAAATTGTTTAGCGTCAATTTTAATTGACTCCTGTAGTTTCCTACAACATCTTCCACAACAGTGTCTCCCACAATGGTATTTATGTTTCCCAAAACAATTTTGTTGACTCAAAATTCCCAAAAGTTTCACTTAACATTTCGCAGGAACCATCACTCTCTCGTCCACACTAAAAAATCTCCTTATTGATAAAATCGACCTTCACGGTAGTAAAAAAACGATTTCAGCAGTGTGTTCGATACTGCTGTGAATAAAACAGTGATGTGGGCTAAGGTACAAGTGACGTGGGCTAAGGTACAAGTGACGTGGGCTAAGGTACAAGTGACGTGGGCTAAGGTACAAGTGACGTGGGCTAAGGTACAAGTGACGTGGGCTAAGGTACAAGTGACGTGGGCTAAGGTACAAGTGACGTGGGCTAAGGTACAAGTGACGTGGGCTAAGGTACAAGTGACGTGGGCTAAGGTACAAGTGACGTGGGCTAAGGTACAAGTGACTAAGGTACAAGTGACGTGGTCTAAGGAACAAGTGACGTGGACTAAGGTACAAGTGACGCTAAGGGACAAGTGACGTGGGCTAAGGTACAAGTGACGTGGGCTAAGGTACAAGTGACGTGGGCTAAGGTACAAGTGACGTGGGCTAAGGTACAAGTGACGTGGGCTAAGGTACAAGTGACGTGGGCTAAGGTACAAGTGACGTGGGCTAAAGTACAAGTGACGTGGGCTAAGGTACAAGTGACGTGGGCTAAGGTACAAGTGACGTGGGCTAAGACGTGGGCTAAGGTACAAAGTGGGCTAAGGTACAAGTGACGTACAAGTGACGTGGGCTAAGGTACAAGTGACGTGGGCTAAGGTACAAGTGACGTGGGCTAAGGTACAAGTGACGTGGGCTAAGGAACAAGTGCCGTGGGCTAAGGGACGAGTGACGGGCTAAGGTACAAGTGACGTGGGCTAAGGTACAAGTGACGTGGGCTAAGGTACAAGTGACGTGGGCTAAGGTACAAGTGACGTGGGCTAAGGTACAAGTGACGTGGGCTAAGGTACAAGTGACGTGGGCTAAGGTACAAGTGACGTGGGCTAAGGTACAAGTGACGTGGGCTAAGGTACAAGTGACGTGGGCTAAGGTACAAGTGAGTAAGGACGTGGGCTAAGGTACAAGTGACGTGGGCTAAGGTACAAGTGACGTGGACTAAGGTACAAGTGACGTGGGCTAAGGTACAAGTGACGTGGGCTAAGGTACAAGTGACGTGGGCTAAGGTACAAGTGACGTGGGCTAAGGTACAAGTGACGTGGGCTAAGGTACAAGTGACGTGGGCTAAGGTACAAGTGACGTGGCTAAGGTACAAGTGAGACTAAGGTACAAGTGACGTGGGCTAAGGTACAAGTGACGTGGGCTAAGGTACAAGTGACGTGGGCTAAGGTCCAAGTGACGGGGCCTAAGGTACAAGTGACGTGGGCTAAGGTACAAGTGACGTGGGCTAAGGTACAAGTGACGTGGGCTAAGGTACAAGTGACGTGGGCTAAGGTACAAGTGACGTGGGCTAAGGTACAAGTGACGTGGGCGAAGGTACAAGTGACGTGGGCGAGTGTACAAGTGACGTGGGCTAAGGTACAAGTGACGTGGGCGAAGGTACAAGTGACGTGGGCGAAGGTACAAGTGACAAGTGACGTGAACTAAGGTACAAGTGACGTGGGCTAAGGTACAAGTGACAAGTGACGGGCTAAGGTACAAGTGATGTGGGCTAAGGTACAAGTGACGTGGACTAAGGTACAAGTGACGTGGGCTAAGGTACAAGTGACGTGGGCTAAGGTACAAGTGACGTGGGCTAAGGTACAAGTGACGTGGGCTAAGGTACAAGTGACGTGGGCTAAGGTACAAGTGACGTGGACTAAGGTACAAGTGACGTGGACTAAGGTACGTGGGCTAAGGTACAAGTGACGTGGGCGAAGGTACAAGTGACGTGGACTAAGGTACAAGTGACGTGGACTAAGGTACAAGTGACGTGGGCTAAGGTACAAGTGAATAAAAACAACAGTTTCCTCGATACTGCTGTTTTTATTTACTTGTACGTTAACAACTGTGGCAACAAACACAATGTCTTTTGTAACAATTCGCTTTTTCTGTTTATTCAACGTTTGCAAAATTACGTTTATGCACACATGTCCTTCCTCTTTCTAAACCCAGCCAGTTATTTATTATTTATATTTTGTCTTTTCCATCACTCTGTCAGTCACAATTTCGACATATTCATGGCTTGGTATAATCAACAGGAAATAAACAAACACTAATATTTTATTTAAATTAAACAATACTTTTCAATTTTATCTAAGACTGCGTCCAGCAGTTGTGAACTGTACCAGAAACAAAGTCAGGGACAAAGACAGTTGTGAACTGTACCAGAAACAAAGGCAGGGACAAAGACAGTTGTGAACTGTACCAGAAACAAAGTCAGGGACAAAGACAGTTGTGAACTGTACCAGAAACAAAGTCAGGGACAAAGACAGTTGTGAACTGTACCAGAAACAAAGTCAGGGACAAAGACAGTTGTGAACTGTACCAGAAACAAAGGCAGGGACAAAGACAGTTGTGAACTGTACCAGAAACAAAGTCAGGGACAAAGACAGTTGTGAACTGTACCAGAAACAAAGTCAGGGACAAAGACAGTTGTGAACTGTACCAGAAACAAAGTCAGGGACAAAGACAGTTGTGAACTGATATATATATATATATATATATATATATATATATATATATATATATATATATATATATATATATATATATATATATATATATATATATATATCTAGTCAGCAGCTCCTCCCTGTCGCCCCACACTGTGATGGATATGTGTCAGTCAGTGTGGACACACAGGTATAGTCCCATGCTAAGAGCTTGCCATTCTTCCAAGGATAGATGGTGATCCCGTCGGGGCGGTTTGTTGGGTTGTGGGTATTGTTGGTTGCTAGTGATCGGGGCTCCCTCTCGGCAGGGCATCCAGCTGTAGCAAGGGTTCTCTTAATGATGTCGTTGACCTCATTGTGTCTTGCATGCCAGCCCTTGGTTTTGGAACAGTTAAGACCATAAAGACCGTATTGGTCTGCTTGCACTTCGCCGCAAATACACATATATTCTGTGTGAATTGGGGCAGCAAGGCGCAGAGCCACTGCAATACGGAGGGTCTTAGGGTCGAGTCGCGTTCCCATTGCCGATATGGGAACTGTTTGGAGGAAGTCCCCGGAGTGAGGTGCACTCACAGCCTGGAGACGGGCAATCTCCCTATCTGATGTTGCAGCCCTGAGCATGTTGGCAAGCACCTTTTCAGCAATCGGGCCATCCCAGCTTGACTGTTTGTGAGCCAGTGCTGCACTAGGGTTTGGTGCTGGAGCAGCAAGAGTCTCCCATTCGGTGATGGCACTGGCATAGCTAGGGTCTTCTATTCCCGCTGAGTCACTGAGGGTGTCAGGAAGAATTTGTTTTATCAACTCGTTTGATGCTATGGAAGAGGATAGGAAAACTGGTAGAGCAATCTGGGAGGATCTGCGTACTCCTAGCCCTCCAAGCCTGACCGGAAGTGAGGCTTGCAACCACTGTCCATCAGCATGGCCTTCAGGAGAGAGTCATATTCCTTGAGTTTTGGACTGCTGAAGGCTGGGGAGCATCTCAGAAAATAGGTAAGTTTTGGGATTGACAGGCACCTGGTGAGTAGGTAGAAGGCATCGTGTGTGTCAATGTCTTTCATCCTGCTTTCCATCGTCCGAAGGTCTGAGACTTTTTTCCCTAGGATCAGATCGATGGCATTGGACCCAAGAGGAGCACCGAGGAGAGTGCTATTGGCTGGATCAATGGCTCGTGCTCCTGGTAAAACGGCACTAATATTCATCTGTTGATTGGTAGAAACTATTTCACATTTGGTGGGGTTTAAAGAAAGGCCCAGGCTTTCTCCCATGTCTTTAATTTTACTGATGTCCTCTAGGAGAGATTCTGTTGTGCCAGCTAGGGTACCGTCGTCCAAGAACCAGATGTATATATATATACATATAGATGCAATAAGATCACAGTAAACAGGTGATTTTAGAATATGCAAAACAACCACTGTGAAAGAATAATGAAATTCCAATGGCTTTCGTGACTACTCACATTAGTTAGGAACAATGATTGTTCCTTGATAATGCGAGTAGTCACGAAAGCACTTGGAATTTCATTATTCTTTCACAGTGGTTGTTTTGCATATATATATATATATATATATATATATATGCATATATATATATATATATATATATATATATATATATATATATATATATATATATATATATATATATATATATATATATATATATATATATATATATATATATATATATATATATATATATATATATATATATATATATATATATATATATATATATATATATATATATATATATATATATATAAACACAATTTTCCCAGCACTCTTTTAATACATGTTATCCAACACTATGTCACACATATCTGTACTGTCTCACACAGCTTCTAAAATTATATTTAAATTATGTTTTATATTTTAATTGAATTCTGAATAATCGGGATGGAGAATGTTATTATATAGTATTTTGTAGATATTCTTAATGATAAATGTGAAGATATAAGGAAGTAACAACTGAGAGAATCTTGTACTGGATATTGCAAAAAACACTCTTGTGCATTGTTAAATGTTAGTCTCTCTCTCACTTTTAATTTTTCATGTCTTCACTTCTCTCTCCTTCACTATATTGACAAAAGTATTCGCAAACACGTCAAAAAAAAATCTAGGAAAAGAAAATAAGATCTGGAAACTGGGAGAGTCACTCTCTGGACAAAAGGGATTGTTGGTGTTGATGTTACAACCTGGCTAGTACAACTCTGTATTAATGTTGGTGTTGATGTTACAACCTGGCCAGTACAACTCTGTCTGTGTCAATGAAGCAGAGAGATTATAAGATAAACCTGGTAAACCGACAATTGTCTCCTGCGACTGGCGGATAAATATTTCAGGAGTAATATCAGCAGAATTACAAGCAAGACAACGGAGCGGGGAGTGAAAACTAACACGAGATCCTTCACCAGCAGAGACACCACACTGAGAAGCCGTGTTGGATGAATAATAGTTACCTTGCATCCAATTAGCTCATGCAGCTGTGCAGTAGTTTCAGTACGACAATATTCAGTGCCAGTAGAGCGATGAATATGCCAGCAGCGCTATAGTGATTGGCTGGACAAGGACTGTACATGTAGATGTCATCACCATATGCCTAACATAGGTAGGTGGTATTACCCAGCTAGAACTAAGAATAATAAGCTTCACTACATACAGCAGAAACTCAATATAACAGTAATGTAAATGAGAAAGCGCAATGCAATACTACAAAATAATTGCCCCAGAGAGGCACCCATATTACGAACATAGTTATACGAACAAAAACCGGCGTATCTGAACATAAATCAAGTCTCCAGACAAGGAACAATCCTCAAGCAAATGAACGCCTTGGCAAACACAAAGGGCAGTGTTTGAGCACTCATACATTTTCTCCACAAATATTTACAGTATAAACAAACTGCAATAGAGCAACAACATGTTGATAAGCAAGAGAGCAAAACTAGTTCACTCACTGCTATTGGCTTTTCTCCTCATACATATGCATCCTCCAGCAGCCTCAATGAGAGCCTGCATCCGGCCAGGTGTGGAAGCAACATCAATTAAGCAAACAATCACCAAATTTTTTGACTTATAAACCTGACATCAAATCCCCTTTGTTGCTACTATGAACCAGCTGGTAGTTTGGCTGGTACGGAGAGAATGTAAGCAGTCAGTGTGTGATGAACGCCCAATGTATTGTAATGTAACCAGCTCACGTCACACAAGGATTTCCGACCAATGATATTATTGGTTAATTTGAATATCTTTCATTTAACTGAAACTGTTTATTGGTTTTCAGCTCAATTGTGGTTCTAATAAAACTTTCTAAAAATATTGATTGTTTAGAAGTACATCTTGATGCACCTTTTCAAATTCTCCCCCTGAATCCATCAGAAGTTAAAGCAAACACAAGCTCACTAAGAAATGTTTCTGTGGAAGATTAATAGCTATCAACTTGTTAGTGCTTTCTTCGACTTTGCAACCTTCTGATACGATTATAACTCTACACTGGGATGAAACCATATCTTTCCACCTCTGGCTTTACAGATTCTGTATACCCTGTATTTCCTTGGCATGATATATTAGCTATACCTGCTTCTCCAAAGGCATATTTTTCTTTAGGACTTACACTGCGTATTCCTTTCTGATAAAAGGTTTTAACCATAGCAATGCCGTATAAACTATTAGGATCTTATTGGGGCTTACACCAATTATTTTACAATTTATTCATCGTTTATAACACACTTATTGCCATGCCCTCTTAAACAGTAAACTGGCAATTCAAAATGGTGAAGTTCTAGCTCCCTATTATGCAATTAATTGTGTAGTTCAGTCAAACAGTAGTGTGAGAGTTGGCCTCCATAGCCCAGGTGTGGGTGTGTTTAACAGTCTCATAATTAATGTACTTGCCGAAGGGCAATGCAGTTGTACAAGTTTGAGCTCTCCCTGCGAGAAATTACATGCACGAGATTCACTATTATTTACATACATGTAATTTGGGTAAGATGTAACTAAGACAATTATTACTCACCAAATTTAGTTACACCTCTGAGGCAAGTGGGACTTTAGTCACAATAGGTCGCAGAACTGTGACTCCTTCGATGCCCAGACTCCTCAACCACACTCACACCAAGCACGACCTAATTATATATTAATATTTAAGAAAGCCAGTAACTCCGATAAAACTGAATTAGTGGACTGTATAAATTGTTTGTGACTTGAATGAACATGTGGTAGGGTCTATTACACTTGATATTAACTCTATAATAGCCTATGATGAACACATTAAATAAATTTTTAATATTAACATTTTCCACAGGTGGAACACATCCTAACGCTACCTATACAGCTAGAAATTACGAAGGGCAACATAAAACTACTGTACAAAATAGGTGAGCGTTACTTATCCAAGGCGTGTCGCAGGGAAGCCACCGCCGCCCTCCAGTTTTTCCAGTCTTACTACTCTGTTATAGTGGTTCACACAAAATTCATTCCAATTCTTTAATGGGGGACATTGCTGAATTATTTAATTGTCGTCTTCCCCTATTTTTCCATTATGGCGTCCCCCCCCCTTCCGCCTTTCTCCGCGGCTCTTGGTTCTTTCTTCACTCGCAAATTAAATTTAGATTACCAG
Organism: Cherax quadricarinatus; assembly: GCF_038502225.1. Taxonomy (NCBI): domain Eukaryota; kingdom Metazoa; phylum Arthropoda; class Malacostraca; order Decapoda; family Parastacidae; genus Cherax; species Cherax quadricarinatus. The sequence goes on from NW_027197395.1 coordinate 46,615, forward strand.
AAACACATTTTACACATTATTTCCATTATTGAAATTTATACATTATAAATTTAGGAAAATTATGTAAAAAATTTTCCACATTGCCTGCCAAAACTGTGGACAATTATGTTGCCCAGTGTTTACGTGGCGAACTTATAGCACTTTCCTAGTTCTCAAACACATCAAAGTCGCTTTCAAAGAACTTAGGAACCATGGAGGAGGCTTTCTGCACGTTAAATGTATCCTGAATTGTCTTTCAGTACGAGCAGTTTCTCTTTGGAATTCTTCTTAGTTCAATTTCCTATAGGCCTCTGTCTGTGCCATCTGTAACTGTATCAGTCGTTCCATCCTGTAAAAGTGACGGGCACCTAGTCCAGCCATTAATAAAATTTCTAGATCATGTCTAGGATTGCTATATACAGGTGTAGAACCAGTAATACAAGTACGTGCTGAATCATACTGTCTGCTGCACTGTGATAATGTTCCAGTAAGGCCAGAAGGTGTGAGGGACTGTTTCATCCTGTCACAATTAACGCTCATTACATAAATATCACCACAATCATCACTCTCTATCACCAATAAGTACATCGCTATCAACACTCACTGTTACTATCATTCATTACATCATTATCACTATCACCATTGTTACTCATTACATCACTATCAAAATTATCAGTATCACTCATTACATCACTATCAATACTATCACTATCACTCATATCATTATTATCAACACTATCCTTCTTAACATCATTATCAACAACATCTTTCACTGCATCACTATCAACGCTTTCATTACATCACTCTCTCCACTATTCCAATATAACTACATTTTATTAAATTTCACTATTAAATTAATGTTCCACCTGTCAAAGAGAATAATTGAGTTAGTTCGCGATTATTATATAGAAGATTGAGTCTTGACCTTCGCTGCAAGTGAGTGTCTAGATTCTCACTTGGTATATATAATACACGAAAGTTAACTCTCAGATCAACACTCGTTCCTCGGTAAAGTATAACCAACGAGATGAATACTGGGGAAGACATGGACGTTCAGTACATAGGCACCTACCATCCTCTGTTTCACCAGACACGCTGTCTCAACACGAATGAAATTAAAAATATCCTCGAAAAAACACCAAGGACATTCGGTAAACGGTGTATAATGGTTGACTTTAATTGGCTGTTAAATGTGTCAAGATTAAAACGAGGATAGGGTTTAGTGTTAATCATGAAGCATCCTGGAGGTTACGGTCACGCTGTTTCTTTATATCGGTGTATGGACGGAATTTTGCTTTATAATGATTCTGCGCAGCTCAGCGTACCTCCTGAACTGTGGATGTACCTGACACAAAATAAGTTCCCCACACACCTTGTCAAGATTGTTAACGTAGCCAAACAATGCGACGACGTAGGTTCCTGCGGCTACCACGCTATTACGTTCCTGGATATTGTCAGCAGTTGTAATCTATATCACCACGAAGATATTATTTTATACTATAGTATGACAATGGGGAAATTTCCGGACCTGACAGCTGTACTCCGTGTATATGCAATTGTAAGAGAGTTCCCTAGCGACATAGATTTATACACTAACCAAAGTGACGCTTTGCTAGAACATAGCACCAAACTATCTTCACGTCTTGATATAATTCACAGAAAGAAATACCGGAAAATCAAACGGTTACAAGCACAAGGAATTTATCATAGTGAGATCAAAAAGAAACCACGAAAATATTCACGATTTGAACAAACGACTCATTGAGCTAGAGGAAAGGGGTTTTACCAATAGTGAAGAACAAGATGGAAGATGGAACAAGAGGAACCAGCATCTACCATCACTGAAGAACCAGGAGGATTGAGCAAGAGGGATCAGGACCTTGCAACACTGGTAGGACTTGTTTGATGATCCACTTGAGTTCTGTATACAATTTTCCTTTTGAGTTCATCATTCTTTCCATACCTAAGTAGTTGGAACTAACCCAACTCCTGGACACACGAACCTGGGGAAGGCGAGGGTGGGGAAGGTAGGGGGATGGTGGACCTTAAAGACGAACCACTGGCCTCCACGTGGCAAGGTCTGGTAACTCAGAGATAACTCTGAGGCTGACAGTGGTCGCATCAATTTATTATATTAAATTGCTAGACCTGTACACACACACATATATATATATATATATATATATATATATATATATATATATATATATATATATATATATATATATCAATAACAACACTTCACTAGCCAAGGACTCGAACCCATGCTTCTTTGGCCTGCCTCATTGTGGGCGAAAACGCATGACACCCTAATCCACTGGACCACTGGATGTTGTACTCCCTACCCAAGGACACATAATGGTGTGGATGACTCTAGGCTAATTTCATTCTAGTCCCTGTTTGGTGTACTAGTTCAACGAGCAGTATTTTATATTATTGTGACCACGAACGAGTGGTATTGATGAATAACAATAACACTGCACTAGCGAAGGCTAGTGCAGTGTTGTTATATATATATATATATATATATTATATATATATATATATATATATATATATATATATATATATATATATATATATATATATATCTGGGAGGCAGTTGAACAGTCTCGGGCCCCTGACACTTATTGTATGGTCTCTTAACGTGCTAGTGACACCCCTGCTTTTCATTGGGGGGATGTTGCATCGTCTGCCAAGTCTTTTGCTTTCGTAGTGAGTGATTTTCGTGTGCAAGTTCGGTACTAGTCCCTCTAGGATTTTCCAGGTGTATATAATCATGTATCTCTCCCGCCTGCGTTCCAGGGAATACAGGTTCAGGAACCTCAAGCGCTCCCAGTAATTGAGGTGTTTTATCTCCGTTATGCGCGCCGTGAAGGTTCTCTGTACATTTTCTAGGTCAGCAATTTCACCTGCCTTGAAAGGTGCTGTTAGTGTGCAGCAATATTCCAGCCTAGATAGAACAAGTGACCTGAAGAGTGTCATCATGGGCTTGGCCTCCCTAGTTTTGAAGGTTCTCATTATCCATCCTGTCATTTTTCTAGCAGATGCGATTGATACAATGTTATGGTCCTTGAAGGTGAGATCCTCCTCCGGTTTAGTCCTTCCACTGGGCTGTGTATCCGGTCTAGGACCAGCAGCTGGAGGGTCACCTTTTCACACCTAGGTGTTACTTCCGGTTTTGACCATGACCTCGCCCTCGAGACTACCTCACCCTTGACCCCCCAACCAATACCCCCGCCCACGACCCCCCCCCCTTCGCGACCCCCCATCGCGCCTTCGCGCGCGCCCGCCCGCGCCGCGCGACCCCCGCCCGCGCGCCCGCCCGCGCGCCCCGCCCCGCCCGCGCGCCCGCCCGCGCCCTTCGCGACCCCCGCCCGCGCCTTCTGCTGCGCCTTCTGCAGCGTCGTCCGGATCGCCCCCGCGCCTCGAATTTTTTTTTTTTTTCTTATGATCTCCTTGGATCAAGTTTTTTGGATTCCCCCCTATGGGGTTTTCAAAATTCTCCATCTCCTCGGATCAAGTTTTTTGGATACCCCTCCTTTCACCCCACATCCCCAAAAAATTTCTCAATATCAAAGTCTCCACTTCCTCGGATCCCCCTCCCACTTTCACCCCAAAAATTTCTCGATAATACTAAGACTCCATCTCCTTGAATCAAGTTTTTTGGATTCCCCCCCTATGGGGTTTTCGAAATTCTCCAATTCCTCGGATCAAAGTCCCCCTATGGGGTTTTCGAAATTTCCATCCCCTCCCACTTTCACCCCCCCATCCCCAAAAATTTCTCGATACCAAGTCCCCCCTATTCCTCGGATCAAAGTCTCCGGATCAAGTTTTTGGATCCCCCCCCCTTTACCCCAAAAATTTCTCGAATACAATTCTCCATCTCCTTGGATCAAGTTTTTTTTGGATTCCCCCCTATGGGGTTTTCGAAATTCTCCATCTCCTTGGATCAAGTTTTTTTGGATTCCCCCCTATGGGGTTTTCGAAATTCCTCGGATCAAGTTTTTGGAATCCCCCCTCTGGGTATAAGCATTCAAAATAGACTCCTCCTATGGGGGCATGCTTACTACAGGTCTAAAAGGGTTATTATTTTAAAATGAACTAAAAGTTTCCTCTCAGTTAAATACTAAAAGGGTGTTCCTCGCATTACAGTTAAATGAACTAAAAAGGGTCAGTGACGTCACGCGCACACAGGTTGAATCTTGTCTACCCTTTTAGTTAATAAGGGGACATAGTAGTGACGTCACGCGCACACAGGCTGAATCTTGTCGACCCTTTTAGTTTTAGTTAATAAGGGAACACTTACCTTCTGTCAGTGACGTCACACACACAGGTTGAATCATGACGACCCTTTTAGTTCATTCAAGTTAATAAGGGGATATAGTACCTACATCATAGGGAAAACATTTTCATCATCAGAAAGACACATTTCAGGATAACACTAATACACAATATTTTTTTTTCATTATTTATTATACAAGCAATACATCACTCTATTCTCCTACGTTTAGATGGTGGAATATCAGGGTGTCCATAAGCCAAGGATTCATTAGTATTCAAATGATATCTTTTATCATCAAAGGCTGACAAACCTCTCTTATTAATTCTTACCGTACATATTTCACCTTTTACATTACTTATAGACTTACACGTGAATAATTCTCTATCTACATTTGATAAAACATTCTTATATCTTGCATGTGTTAATAATGGCATAAATTGCGAAGGAATACCCTTGGCTCTGCTGACAGTAGTTGATCTTCCAGCAATCTTGACAGAATACATTTTAGCTTTCAGGGCTATCAACTCGCTAATATGGTTATCACACATTTCAGATTTCAATAACCCCAGCTCCCCTTTTCTACTATCATCATATAAGGGATGCTCAGGACTGAAATTTGAAAAATCCATATAACCTAACAATGGTTCACTTTTTAACTCGGTGTACAAATCTTTACATTTCAAGCTAAAAATATACGAGTCAGTATCGGTATAAAGAAGTCTTACATCATCACCATAATGCTGTTTTAAAACTTTATACCAAAAATGATACAATTTCTTTTTAGCTATCTCAAGAATTTGAAAACCGAGATAAAGTGGTTGCTTAACTTCTAATATATCTTTATTGAATGTGCAAATCACTCTATCTTGATTTAAATGTGTGATATTTTTTAACAAAGGATCCTTACTCGCTCTAATAAATGCTTTCTCATTATTGATATATCTATATTTCTCAGCATACTTTGTAATATTCAGCAATGATTTCCCATATATGGCGTTATTAGTTAATTTGAAGGCTTTTGACTTGATAGGACATCTTGTAGCTGTTCTCTGTGCAATATTAGTTGATATGAAAGGTTCTAAAAATTTTGTCTGTGTATATTCATATATGGTATGAACCTTTTCCACCTCTAACCCAAGTTCCAGTAATAACTGTAACAATTCTAGACTGATCAAATAATTTTTCTGAGATAAATGACTGCCCACTAATTTCCCATTAGATTTGGGGATCTTTCTACCTTCATTTTTCAATATAGATTCACAATAAGGAGATAACATCTCTTCTGATATATTCATATGTGATAATATTAAAGGAAGTTCATCAGTGAGTCTAGCTACCTCGGGGGATATGTGCTTGGTATCACATTCTATCCAATATCCCTTTTGACCTTCACAGGAAACATTACTTAATCCCACATCGAGGAAAGCATTCTTCTCGTCATTGGATAATTTTCTGATACCATTCTGTGGAAGAGCTTCAACCATCGCACTAGCATACAAAGAATTGAAATCTAGATATAGAATATGAGTGCCCATTCCACTCTCAACATCAAAATTAGGGTTAATTAGGGGATTATCTGCTTTAGAATACTGATTAATTGCGCAGGTAAACCCACCTCTGAGATTCCTTTTAATCAAGTCATATAATTCATGGGAATATATCATATCTAATCTTACATTAGTTTTCAATAGGAATGCATCCCAACTGAATGATGGTAAACTTATATAATTACTAACGTCTAACTTATAAATATCCTTGAGTGTTTTACGCCACTCCATGAAGACATCGGCTAACAAACCAACATCTGTCTTGAGATATAACATCAAGTAATCTCCTAAAGTCTTACATTTACCCAACTCAAACACTTTCAATGCATGTTCATAATCTTCTTGGCTGATAGCGCTATTTCTCAAAGAATTAAAAAAATGATCTTTACTCGGTAATTTTGTTTCATCGAGCTTCTTTAAACTATCAATATAATCATAACACAAAATTTGTTTTCCTTTACATAATAAAGGTAAGACATCTCGAGGCACATCTTTCAGAATAGTCTCTGTATATTTCAGGGATTTACCTGCCTTGATATGTTGTTCTGCTAACGTGGAAAGAGATCCATTCAATAAAGACAGTGAATCCTGAAACCTAACCTTACCTATCTCTACTTTCAAGAATTTGAATCCTTGTTTCGAATGAATTTCAACGTTATATTTATCAACATTCAATTCCTTTAAAATTATTCCTAAATCATACGACATGTTATGACAAAAAAGCAATAATTTCTCTCTCTTGTCTTTACACTGCATATTACAACGTGCACAATAGGCTCCAATATAATTATTGAAATTTAAAGTATGGTCATGGTGTTTATGTTTGTCCTTGGGTTTTTTGAAGGTGTTACCACATAATTCACAAGTGTTCTGAGAATCATGTCTCATCTTATCCTCCTCTGTCATATGGATTTCATGATACTGTCTTCTAAACTTTATTTTATTCCATTCACCACTAACATTTAAAATGAAATGATTAACAGCATCCTCCCCCTTATAACTCTTTATACACACTATTTCTCCTTTGCGATCAAATATAATATAACAATAGGCAATGGCTTTATGACGAGACTCAATTTTACCTGCTGGGAGAGTTGTGTCTAATGCACATTCGAAATCAAATACACCGATATATTCGTTGGAATGCGTATGACTAAAATTTTCAAAGTGTACTGTTGTTCCTTCCGGGGGGAATACGAGAACCTGATTGATTTTACATCCATCTTCGTGGATATCTAACTCTTCCTGTGTATTCAACTTCATCAAACAACTATGACAGTGCTTCTTTACACCTTTTTCTGTCATTATCGTTCTAACATACCCGTCAAAATCTTTGATTAAAACCAAATGTCTTTCATTCAACAATAACGCGCACATAATGTCCTTATATTTCTTATTCCCCTTACGACACATAGCCATAAATGTCCTATCTTGATCCTTTCTTAATTGATAAACATATAATGACACTTTATTTTCCTTCTCTAATATACCTAACTTATCACGCGTAATGGGGAAATCATCTATAGAAGTTTTTGCATGATTAAGACAACCTCTCTTAGTAGTAACTGCTCTGCGAATATCACGCCATGACATGTTCTTTTTATGACATTGATAGGCGGCAAAAGCACGCAGTACACATAACCCATCATTAATCTCTGGATTAAATACATATTTCTTCCCTCGCAGTTTCTCGGGATATGCCACATATGACCCCACTCCCACTCTGAATTCTACTTTAACATATTCGATACTGAAAGATTCGATTTGATCTATGATCCAGCCAGATCCTTCCTGATCTTGCAACTCTGACTCGTATCTTTCTAATATTGTTCCCACCCATCGATCAAATACTTCAGAGATTTCCTCTTCACTTACTAACTCAAACGCTAAATTTATCACAAATTGTCCATTTTGATCATCACCCGATATGTTTTGACGTAATGTCCTTATAACTATAATTGGGTGGATTCTGAGCGACATTGCTAGAGGCGATCTATCATACATATCTCGCATCTGTTCTATAAAATAATCCCTATAAACATGTAAATACATTCTTAACTCTCTGTTATAAGTTGAAGGAACACTATATTTCCTCACTGTATGTCTACCTCTAAAATTCTGGATATATGTAATAACTTCTGGGGTCTCATCTTCACTATTATGCGTGTCAGACACGTCATGCGAGGTAGTTGCTCTCTCATCATCATTAATGGGGGCAGAAGTACCCGCACCTCCGCATTGTGAGGTACCAACACTAGCACTCTCACCACCAAGCTGTGCGACAACACTACCAGGTGTATTTCCTGCAGAGGAAAAAAGTATATCCAATTCATAACCCAAAAAATATTAAGATTTCAATGAACAGAGGAAAATCTTTCACCCTTCACAATTTTTACATAATACGTTTTAAGAAAAAAAAAAGCATATCCAATTCATAACCCAAAAAAAATATTAAGATTTCAATGAAAAGAGGAAAATCTTTCACCCTTCACAATTTTTACATAATACGTTTTAAGATTTCAATGAACAGAGGAAAAAAAAAGCACATCCAATTCATAACCCAAAATATTAAGATTTCAATGAATAGAACAAAAAATCTTTTCTCGAGTGACTAGCACATTTTCACAACAACAAAAGATCACAAATTGGTTACATACCTGTTTCTATAGCCTTCTTCCATAAAGCATCTACACGTGCCCACTCATTATCCAATTGCAATAACCTTTCATTGCGTTGTACACCGCCTTTCTCGATTACCAACGAACGCTGCTTTCTAATCGATAATCTTCTCTTCACCAATGCTTCCAAGTATTTCGAATATATGCTATCCCCTGTTAAGAATTTCACTTATTAACACACTAACACAGTAAAAATTTCACTCGTATGCTTCAACAAAAAAAATCATTAACCAAGAATTTTCTAACAATCTCCTCTTCACCAATTCACTTATTTTTAACCCATTAAAAATTTCACTTATTAACGCACTAACCCATGCTTCAACAAAAATTAACCCAAATTTCACTCGTATGCTTCAACAAAAATTAACCCAAATTTCACTCGTATGCTTCAACAAAAATTAAACATGTCAACAAAAATTAAACATGCAAAAACAAGAATTTTCTAAGTACAACTTACCTTTCTCCATGATGTGCGGTTCAGCGTTGGAAGATGAGGTCCTTTTTAGTTCATTTAACTTAATGAGAGGAATACTGTGGGGAAGATGAGGTCAGTCACGGATGATGGATGGAAGCACTGTCCTCGCTCTGAGTGTCTCATTGAGCTTATATAGGCCGCCCCCTCCCCCCGACACCACTGTATAATGCGGTTCACACCTAAGGTAGATTTAAGATAATCATCGCCTTACCGAACACCTGGGTCAACACAGGTCAGACAGACAGCATGATATGCGGTTCAGCGTTGGAAGATGAGGTCCTTTAACTTAATGAGAGGAAACTTTTAGTTCATTTTAAAATAATATGAGGAAGATGAGGTCAGTCACGGATGGAAGCACTGTCCTCGCTCTGAGAGACTCATTGTGGGTCACCCCTTCCCCCAACACACTGTGTAATGCGGTTCACACCCAAGGTAGAACATAACACCTGCGTCAACTCAGGACAGACAGGCGCCATGTAATGCGGTTCACACCCAAGGTAGATTTAAGATAATCATGAACACCTGGGTCAATCGCCACCCTAAAGCAACTAATTTTGGTGAGGCAGTCCTGCTCCACATTAACTGTGTCCCCTTATTGAACTAAAAGTATTATATATCTTGAAAACCCATTAAGACTTACAGTGTACAAGACGCCTCTCTATGGTAAACACCCTTTTTAGTTCATTCAACTTAAAGAGAGGAAGCTTTTAGATCATTTTAAAATAATAAGGGGAAGATGTTGAACTTGTCAACATACACATCTGCTGACGTTGATATATTTCGTTATCCATCAAGGATTATCATTGCCGGTTATTCGAATAGTGGCAAATCTTATTTCACATCAAAATTAATAAAGTTATACCACGAGAAATTTCATAACATTATAATATGCGGGGTGACATCACATCCCTTAGAACAAGATTCAGAGATAACTCATAAATTAACATTAAGTAACGATATTATCGACCCGCAGAATGTCATTGCATCACCTGATGAAAATACAATAATTATTGTTGATGATCTATTTTTAAAAGCAGGTAACAGTGAAATTATTCTCGAATGTTTTACTAAAGGTAGACATCATAATATAAGCATTATTCTGATTACTCAAAATATATTTCACGGAGGACGATATAGTCGTACCATGGCTTTAAACGCCACGCATTTTGCTTTATTTAAAATGAGGGATCTTGGACAAGTAGAGATTCTGGGGCGACAAGTGTTCGGAAAAAATAAGGAATTTGTAAATATATATAAATCTGCTATAAAACGATCACCCTTTGGTTATTTATTCATAGACCTTGCATTAAATACACCAGAAGCATTACAGTTGCGAACCAATGTGTTACGGCAGGATTCCTACGAAATTGTATACCAATGGAGCGAGCAAAATTAATTGAAAAGGTTTATAGAGATCCTGGATCTGCTGGGTCATTCTCTGGTGTAAACAGTTTATATACAGCTGTAAAAAAGATCGATCCGTCCATAACCTTGAAAGAGGTCAGAAATTTCTTAAATTCAGAAAGATCATATACTTTATACGTTCTTAAACCTAAGAAGTTTCCTCGTAGGAAAATAATTGCTCCTAAACCCAGAGTGATATTAACCTGTGATTTGGGTGATATGTCTAAATTATCCAGATATAATGATGGATATAAATACATTCTCGTGTGTATCGATGTTTTTTCAAGATATTTACAAGCAGTACTCATGAAAAAGAAAGACGGACCGAGCACTTTACATGCATTACAAAACATATTGGAGAATGAAAAGGCGAAGAATATATCGAGATTATTTACAGATAAAGGCAGGGAGTTTCTAAATAAACAGGTACAGAATTATCTCCAGAGTAAGCATATAAAGTTATATCATGTATTTTCGAAAGAAACAAAAGCTTCCATTGCAGAGAGAGGCTTGCAAACGATGAAACGTAAATTATACAAGTATATGACAAGTGCCAATACATTTAATTATTCAAAAGTGTTAAATGAATTAGTAGATGCGTATAATTCATCTCCGCACTCGGGGATTGGCGGTAAAACCCCATTGCAAGTCCATGGTATTACGTCATTGAATGATATAAGGAATCAGTTTCGGATAAATTATAAAAATGGAAGATCCAATAAGAAACGAATCAGTAAGAAATTGGCTGTTGGAGACACAACAAGAGTGACTCTTAGCAGATCATCCGCGTTTAACCGAGGGTTTCACACACAAAATACAGAGGAAATATTTAAAATATATAGAATTAATAATTCTCAACCTATAACAACATATCATTTGAAAGATTTGAAAGGTGAAAAGATTAAAGGAACATTTTATCGCGAAGAATTGACCCCAGTCATACCACCTCCAGAATATATTATCGACAGAGTATTGAAACGAAAAAAAATTGGTGGAATTACGCATTATTTGGTATCTTATAAAGGTTATGATTCCACTTTTAATTCGTGGGTCAAAGAAGGAGATTTGTTGAAGGTACAATGAAAAAATCATTATTAGAAAAATTTAAAGAATTAATTACATTACTTAATAGTCTCTCCCACGCAATCATCGGAAGAGTTTATTACAACAGTTTAAGAAAACACACATAAGTTGTATCAGTGAGATTTTCAAGAATTTGATTAAGAATAAAATACCATTAGACCCTAAAATATTTAAAAAGTACAAGAACGAGATTAAATCATTAGCTTGTAAGAAAATCGGTTTTCAGCGTAAAAAGAAATATTTGCTGAGTATCAGAGGTGGAAATCTTCTTGGCATTATATTACCTCTAGCAGTAAATATTATTTCGAGATTGTTTAATAAATCATGAAAGAATTTTATCTTGTACCAACTTCAGTTATGAATCGGAAACCTCTCGAGTTAGTAAAATCGGAGGGTGATGAGAATTTAGAAGGGGGTGGTGGTGGTGCATGCTTGAAGCGTGGTGTTAAACGCAAGTTTAAGACTACTCCCGCTAGGCAGGTCAACCCACCTGCTCTCACCTCGGTGAAACCTCAGAAAACCCCAGATTTGTCAAGATTCATGCACATAAGAGTGAGTGCGAGAAATATAGAATATGTGAAATCAATGTTGGTATTATTGCAAAGAAATCCTTTGGTGAGTTGGGATGAGAATGGTGACCTTCTTACCCCCATTACTGGACGTAATATTATTGAAATATTAAATGTTTTATCAGAAAATAATGTGAAATCAGCGAGAAGAATCGATTCTGATTACTTAACAGAAATAAAGCATTTATTAAATATATCAGGTATACATTTTGATTTTGTGAGGAATACAAAAGTGAGAAAACAATTATTACATAAAGGAGGCGGTGTAAGGAGAGAAACATCGTGGATAACATATTAGGTGAGTATATAAACTCTGTGATGTTATGTTTTTATTTAGTGTGTGTTATAAGAGTGTAGAGATGGCTGAACGTCTTCTATACGTGTGTAGCGATTCAAGTCTCGATTTATTTCCCGCCAATACACCTTCGGCTTTCATTAATAAATTATATGACCCCATTATATTAGATAATAAAATTGATTATGAGGTTGCTCTGAAAAATATAATTTACCCCAAGACGCATTATATACCGCAAAAGAATTTGAAGATATGTATTACATATGAGAAATCTACAGTAAATAAATATATGCATAAAATTGATATGAGCAAAATTATTGGAGGTGATATGACAAGGATTTTAGAGGCAATAAATGAGGATATTAATGCAAATCTCTTAATAGCAGTTAAACATACAACGGGTATTATCATCCCCAAAAACTCAATTGTGTTCACATATCATCCAGGAATAAACAGAGTGGTTATTAACTTGAAAAAAAAAATTATACTACCTTCTGATATTACCAGTGGTTATGTGGGGTTGGAATTTGATAAAGAAGGAAGCGATATGCTAGGGTTCTCAGGTAATGAAATTTTGTATGTCTTTACCAATAAAAAAGAGATTATTTTTAACGAGTCTGGTGTGAAGGCGGTAAACCCACCCGATCCTGAATCAGGTATTAATTATATGTTAATATATAGTGATTTGATTGATCCCATTAATTTTGGCGATCAGTTGGTATCTCTTTTGGGAGTAGTTGATATTAATACATTAAGATCTAATTATGACCCCACAATGTACAAACCACTTAATAAAAAGATAATTGATCAAGTGAGTATTAAGCTCGCTGATCAGAAAGGAAGGTTAATTCAATATAATGACAAGTGTTCTACTGTATGTGTACTACATTTAAGACCTATAAAACGAGAGTGAATGATCAAGTTGAGTTAATATTGAACGAACCGTCAAGATGAGAACCAGTTTCTCCCCTCCTTCAGTGGAATCATTCCTGAAACTCTTTGATACTTCGAGGGTGAAAGGGGGAGGTTTAGATGATATTATATTATATAAAGCTAGAGGGAGGGGCGGAGGATTATTGTCATTTCTCGGTGGGATGGCCAGAAAAGCAATACCATTCTTATTGAATACCTTTGCTCCGGGAGTATTACAATACGGACAAAATGTGTTGAACGATGTTAATAATGGTATTGCATTGAAAAATTCTGCGAGAAATAGAGGTGTAGAAACATTGAAGGTGTCGGACAGAAGTTATTATCCGGAGGAAGTAGAAAGATTGGTTTGAAACGATTGAAATTTAATAATAAAAGAAAGTGGAATATTTAATTAATTTTAGTTTATTGTTAACTGTCATATTGTTAGTATGTCGGCTGGTGCTCTATACGTTACACCAGGGGGACTCAACGCCCCCGTCCCCACTTATTCTCATTCCATAACTGATGGATTCCCAAAATTACCAGGACATGCCATTATTGAATCCTCAATAGCAGCTAGACGCACCTGTGAAGTATTACCAGTAAATCAAGGATCTGATAAATTTCTCGAATTTAGAATACAAAGTTCAGAAGGTCATTTTTTAGATTTAACGAGTCTGGCCTTGGAAATGAACATAAATATAACAAATGAGGATGGGAGTGCACTGGGAGACGGAGATAAGGTCATATTTGTGAACTCTATAAGTCAGACAATATTCAAATCTGTGTGTTTGTATCTCAATGAACAACTTATAGAATCGAATCCATTTTATTCATATACGGGTTATATTAAACTGCTTAAGCATTTATCCCCATCAAAATTAGATACATTGGGAAGAATAGCATTCTTTCGTAATAAAGACACAGCAAGTAGTACTATTACAACAGCTGATTTAGATGATATTAAGAAAGACGAAGGTAAATTAACGAATGAAGTGATATACTTGTTTCCCTTTGATGCTGGATGTGAGTAGTTTTCACGAATATATCCTGGATAGTGTCGAATGTCGATTAGTGTTTTGGAAATGTTCAAAGGCGTTCAAAGGTGTTTTGAGTGTGTTCAAATGTTGTTTTTTGAAGGTGATCAAGGGTGTTTTGAAGGTGTTCAAGGGTGTTTTGAAGGTGTTCAAGGGTGTTTTGAAGGTGTTCAAAGGTGTTTTGAGTGTGTTCAAATGTTGTTTTTTGAAGGTGATCAAGGGTGTTTTGATTGAATTCAGCGGTGTTTTAGTAGTATTCAGTGGTGTAATTGGGAGTACTCAAATAGTGTTTTTTGGAAATGTTCAAAGGTGTTTTTGAAGGTGTTTAAGAGTGTTTTGAAGGTGTTCAAGGGTGTTTGAAGGTGTTGAAGGGTGTTTTGATTGAATTCAGCGGTGTTTTAGTAGTATTCAGTGGTGTAATTGGGAGTACTCAAATAGTGTTTTGGAAATGTTCAAAGGTTTTTTTGAAGATGTTTAAGAGTGTTTTGAAGGTGTTCAAGGGTGTTTGAAGGTGTTCAAGGGTGTTTTGATTGAAATTTTTGGGATTGGGGGGTGGGGGTGGAAGGAGGGACAATCCAAAAAACCTTGATCCAAGGAGATGGAGAATTTCGAAAACCCCATAGGGGGAAATCCAAAAACTTGATCCGAGGAGATGGAGAGTTTGATTTCGAGAAATTTTGGGATGGGGGTGAAAGTGAGAGGGGGAACCTCAAAAATTTGATCTGAGGAGATGGAGAGCACAAGAAAATGAAATTCAAAAAAAATTCGAAAAAAATCGGAAAAAAATTCGAGGCGCGGGGGGCGATCCGGACGACGCTGCAGAAGGCGCAGCAGAAGGCGCGGGCGGGGGTCGCGAAGGGCGCGGGCGAGCGCGCGTCGCGACGGGGGGTCGCGAAGGAAGGTCGCGAAGGGGGGGTCGCGAAGGGGGGGGTATTGGTTGGGGGGTCAAGGGTGAGGTAGTCTCGAGGGCGAGGTCAAAACCGGAAGTAACACCTAGGTGTGAAAAGGGAATGCCTCAGAAGAAGGTCCTAGACCGGAAGGGATGTCTCTGCCGCACGCCTAAACCGGAAGGGTGCGCTCAGCCGCACCCCCTAAACCGGAAGGAGTCCCTCAGAGGAGAAGTTCATTACTTTATATATATATATATATATATATATATATATATATATATATATATATATATATATATATATATATATATATATATACATATACATATATATATATATATATATATATATATATATATATATATATATATATATATATATATATATATATATATATATATGTATATGTATATATATATATATATATATATATATATATATATATATATATATATATATATATATATATATATATATATATATATATATATATATATATATATATATATATATATATGTCGCTGCAAGATGGAGGCGCCGCCGCCGGCCATATTGACTGTGCTCCACGACAGTGATAAAGAAGACAGTACTGTGTGACAACTGGTGCTGGATACA